>NC_061120.1:36734607-36916613 GCF_002878395.1 Capsicum annuum | reverse complement strand
CTTAAAATAAATAATCCCAATGTCTGGCACTAGACATCATTTTGCCCAAGAATCATACAGGGGCTTAGACTATCCATCCAACCTCCAAATTGGGTGTCGTTTGTTCGTACTCCTTTCTCTTGTCTTCCTTCATACCTCTATGAAGTTTCACCTTATTTTCATACACATGGAACGAGTTATGGCCTTTGGACCAATTAGCAAATTATGATAATGCCACTGGACTTTGGCCAAGTCAAGCCCCTATCCAAACGGACTCCAAATGACCCCAAATTTGGTAAGCATACATAAGGTACCCTTAATATCAACACATTAAATCGAATCCTTAGATTCCACTTGTAACTCAAAATGGCATGGCGCTGACATCGAACACCGCACACAATCCTTACCATGCCTCCGCCCCCTTGGGATCCCACCAAGCCCTCTCCAAATCACCTTGGAACTCTTAGGACATGTCATGAAACATATATAGATGCTTTTTGCCTCATTTTATGCCCCTTTTCCTCATCTTCGACTTCAGCATATTCCCTCAGCACATGCTGCCTGTATAACTGACAATATTGTGGCCTAGTTGACATACACAATCCTGGCGGGTGACAGGCCCCAAAACTTTGGGCCGTCATACCCTCATACACCTGAATTAGTCATTGTATTCAATGACATGCAATACCGACGACAACCTGAAGTCTGCACCCTTGGGGATTTACATCACAGCCCCCAAATCCTTGTGTGTGGGAACTCTTGCGAGCTCCTTATTAAAAATAAAGTCAGGCCCGTTGCCCTTCTCCCCTAAGTTTATCCAAGAGTGCACTCCATACTTCTGCTCGAACGGTGTCTCCATACCTGTACCCTCTGGTGACTAACTTTGCGGTGACCTTAAGTCATATCCGCACCATGCTCCTCACGGCCTTCATCTTTTCTGAGAATCTGTTTCCACCCTGGAGATCCTACTATCCCATCCATACGTGGCATGTCTATCCCTTCGATCCTTTACATCTGGTAGACAACTATCTTCCCTCCTAGAATTTTACCTTTTCAGCACAACATAGCTAAGTAGGTATCCCTCGATATGGCATCTTTTCCAACCATCCCCTCATGGTCCTTATCTCCTTTCCTCGAGCGATGTTATTGGAGGTATCCCAAATTATGAACTTTTTCCCAATCATCATTCACGATAGCCTTTGGAAACCCATGCTTCACCATGGCACCTTCTGGCATCTCGTGTGCTCCGTGCCCATAGAACCTCGCACTCTCTTGGGACATACTTTTGGCAAGACTTCTTATCTCAAAGTGTCGACATCTGGGCACTACTCTATGAATTAGACACTTTGTTCAAAACTCTCTCTTTCCTTCCGCAGTCCTTCGACGTTCGGGGTACCCTCGTACCTATAGCCTATGGCGAGAAATCCCTTGGTTCACCCATCTGCAGCCTCCAACCCACTCTTCTACTCCTGGAAAGAACCCATCATCAAACTTGGAACCCAAGTCATTTTCAGCTATTTAGCTAATCCCACTTTGACAACTTTCCTTACCTATAGTACTTTGGCACAACACCTCTCCATGAAATGGTTTGGTTTTTGCATGCTGCTCACACACCTTATGGCTTTACCTCCACCTGACTTTAACGCCCATCTTCTCGCAAAGAAGCCTACACTCAGGTCCTTCTTTACGTTGTCGCGACCCAATGGTCCACTTGGTGCTAGCCTGATTCTTGCATTGCATAACACTCTCTCCAACTGCAAGCTCCACTTGCCATACCGTATGCTTCACTGCCCACTCATCCTGCATGACTCTCTTCTGTAAGGACTCTCCTGCCATTCCCCACAACCCATTGGATGGCTAGATTTAAGGACTCTCCTGCCACTCTTCGCAGCCCATTAGGTGGCTAGGTTTAGGGACTCTCCTGCCACTCTACACAACCTATTGGTGGCTAGGTTAGGGACTCTCCTGCCACTTTTTATAGCCCATTAGGTGGCTAGGTTTAGGGACTCTCCTACCACTCTTCACAACCCGTTAGGTGGCTAGGTTTTGTTCCGACCTTGAGTTCGACTTCCTTAGATAGACCTCTTCATATGCCTTTCGGCAAAGCTTAAGTCTAACCTTCATGGTGGACACTCAACATGATGCCTTAATTGCATCTATGGCAAGGCCTAAGCATGATCAAGCCCAATGTTTATAGTCTATGGCTTTAACTCTCTTTGAACATGGCTGCACGACCTTGCAAACATGGCTCATCCTATTGACCACCCGACTTGTCGGCATATCCCCTTCTCCTCAGCCTAGACTCTTTCCTGGCTGACAATCCTAGCTCGTTGCTTTGCACGAACAAACTATTTGGCTGACAAACTTATGATGTACTTCACCAACCTTGATTGACGTCCTCGTCAAGTACATGCTCTCTTCTAACCATAGTTGCCAACATACCGTTAATAGAGTTTATGACGAACTGACGGTTCCCCATAATCAAGGACATTTGAGCACCAGCTATCCGATTGTCCAACTTTGTCGTTCTACTCAAAAAGCATCGCATGATGACCACACCTGTGGGCCCAATGTGCCTCCATAGAGTCCTTCTGCATACGCTACCCACTGATTTGAAGTCATCCCTTGAAGGTTTCTCAATCACTCTTGGATGCTTTGAAGATGAATCAACCCATACAGACGAAGGCGAAATCAACGGCTGTGACATAGTATGATTCTGAAATGATGGGTCTTGGTTGACTTAGCTAACTCAAGAGTCTCAACATACAACTAATTCCCTTCACAAGGTAGCATCGTCTCAAACGATCTTTAAGAGCACGAAGAATGTCAATCTATGCTTTAACGTGATCGTTGCAATGACATTCACAATCTGCTCTCAATTCTATGCTCTGATACCACTTGCGTAGCAAGTGGTCTTGCTCCGATATCACTTGTCACGGGCTCATTTTTCACTGTGTCAGTGGCACATGATTTTTCCCGTGCGGCACCCATGGTTCCCCCCAACTATGGGCCATCCTTCCTCATTTTCTAGGTCTTTAGCATGATCATGTGCCTGTGGGAAGTTTTCCTCAGAGGTTTGCTCTCTTTGGTGTCGCTCTATCAACATATCAGCTGACATGGACAACGTATAAGCAACTCTTATGGCGCACCTTTAATCCTTGGATCTCATCCATATGCGCTCCTGGGGATGGATACGGACATACTCGTCCCTCGCCTTGGCCTGATCATTGCCATCGCATGCACATTCTTATCCTCAAGCTTGACATCGCCTCGTGCATATGCACTTGGCCTTTATTTTGCCCGAGTAGGGCAACCCTCAATTCTTGGCCTTAGTCACAAGCTTCTTTCTTAGATATTCCCTCTCATGTCTTATGGCATAGCCAAACATAGCCCACGCAACTTGCATCCAGCTTCTATAGCACAGTGTCTCCCCACAACTGCGCGTCTAGGCCAACGAGCCCTTGCTCGCTTGGCTGAATCTTGACCAAGCTCATAAGTTAGCTCATGAGTCTCTTTGGGAGAGTATCCCAATTGCTCTATCGGCTTAAAGACATCCTTCTATCATTTAGACAGCCCGCAGGGCTTGTCGGTTTATATAGCCAACCTCTAGCCTTTTCGGGGCGCCCAACACTAGTCCACCCGACCATGCGTTACCCATAGGGTTCCCGAGCCCTATGAGTACCTTGCGCATTCCTTTGACATGCTAAGGCATGCCCTTTAGGTTGTCCTTCAAGGTAGTACACTTGGGGTGGCCATCTGTCGACACACCTGGGGGAGGCTGGTAGGCTGTCACCATGTATAACCCCCTTATATCTGCTTAGAATAAATAATCCCAATGTCTGGCACTAGATATCATTCTGCCCGAGAATCATACTGGGGCTTAGATTATCCATCCGACCTCCAAATTGGGCGTCGTTTGTTCCTACTCCTTTCTCTTGACTTTATTCATACCTCTATAAAGTTTCACCCCATTCCCATACACATGGAACGAGTTATGGCCTTCGGACCAATCAGCAAATTATGACAGTGCCACTGGACTTTGGCCAAGTCAAGCCCCTATCCAAACGGACTCCAAATGACCCCAAATTTGGTAAGCATACATAAGGTACCCTTAATATCAACAATTTAAACCGAAATCCTTAGATTCCACTTGTAGCTCAAAATGGCTAGCGCTGACATCGAACACCGCACACAATCCTCACCATGCCTCCGCCCCCTTGGGCTCAAACCATGCCTTCTCCAAATCACCTTGGCACTCTTAGGATATGTCATGCAACATATATAGATGCTTGTTGCCTTATGTTATGCCCCTTTTCCTAATCTTCGACTTCAGCATATTCCCTTAGCACATGCCGCCAGCATAGCTGACAATGTTGCGGCCTAGTTGGCACGCACAATCCTGACGGGTGACAGGCCCCAAAACTTTGGGGCGTCCCAATTCTGGTGCATTAGTGTTTTGTTAGGAAATAAGGAAAAATGATATGTGGCCTTACTTGTGACTTGTGAGAAATATTCGTCAAATTCAAGCTTGAGAAATACTCTATTATTTGCTCTATATTAAATTTCATTGTCCTTTTCATTTATTATAACCTTGTATGTAGTTATAATGTGAAGCTAAATGTAATAATTTTATCTTTTCGGGGGTAAATTTCCTATTCTAATTTTTTTTTATAAATAATTGTATTAATTTTATCTTGAATTTTGGTAACCTTCCAAGCTTGAAGAATACACAGCCATTAACAATATATGAAATTTTATTGCTGTTTTCATTTGTAGCAGGTTTGTACATGGTTAAAATGGGAATTTAAATTTAATAGTATATTTTATCTTTTCTAGAGTTAATGCCCTATTTCAAATTTTAGAAATAATTGAATCAATTTCATATTGTGTTTGGTTATTCTTTCATTAGTTATAAATGGATAACTTAAAAAAAGTAGGTCTTTTTTTTGCCTAAAATTTAAATACAATTTGTGTAAACTTGCATGCAGACAATAATAAGAAAGGAGCCCTAAGAAAAATCCTCATTTCACACTTGCTATAAGCTAAAGTACTTTAATTTTGATAGAATTTTGTTTTCTTTAACTCTACTATGCTTCTCCGCATCGTTATGGCTATGTATCTCTCAGCTTTGTTTTCACAAGCTTCTTTATTGAATTTTTAGATGATTCGATGAGTTTGCCAGAGAAATTAAACATGGCAGGGTGATTTTGTAAATTTTAATAAAATAATTGGGGAAGAAAGGTGAATTGAATTAGTTAGTCAAGGAAAGATAACAACTTCTTACTTTTTGAAAAGGTACAAATATGAGAAAGGAAAGAAAAGAAGCAAAAACAAAAATGTGTATTCTAGTATAACATATTTTATCTAATTTACTTTAAGACCAAGTGATAAACATGATTTAATATAAGTTAGATGGTAAATCCTTTAAAACTAAAAATGTCAATAACATTTGGATGAATTAAAATTTACAATAGTGGCTAGCGTTACTTGAGCCACAACAAATAAATCAAAATTATGTTTCACTGAACAAGGAGGAGGGTAGAATTTTAACATTTTTAACTTTCTAAGATTATATGCTATTTTTTAATTATTTTTTATTTTCAGGAAGGGTGCAACTTGTATTAGATTACTAAGAGATCAAGTAAAATTGAAAAGGTGTTTGAAATTATAAGAGTAAAACAATTACAAAAAGTTTCCCAACAATAATTCTTGAAAATATTGAAAGTCCTTCGTCGAAACTATTTATTGTCATGTTCCATACAAGAGGGAGCCTCTTGGATGGTAAGCATCCCTTACTTCCAATCCGAAGATTGTGAATTTGTGTCATCAGGGGAGCATAAGGGGTAGTAGCTTATGAAGGGGTTAAGAAAAAGTTAGCATGTGCCTTAATAAGCTTAAAAAGAGATTTATAAGAGAGAAAATAAGGATAAAGAATTATAACTAAAAGTAATTATGAAGTAATTTTTGTATTTTTTTTGTATAATACATAAATCATGATAAAATTAAGAGAATATCACTAAAATTGAAACTGATTTTTGAAAAGAACCATAAAATTAATAAAGGGAGAATGAGGAGTTGACTTGGTTATTTAAGGGTAAATAGTGTTTGATTTTCTGAAGGAATTAAATATAATTATAACATGAGAAGAACATAAAATAAAAAAATAGAAAAAGATAAAGTAAAGGTAAAGAATGAGAAACAAGGTGAAAATTAGCGGAACGATCTAATGGTGAAGATAGATTTGTTTGGGACAATTTTCAAAAATTCCAACAGTGTAGTACATAATTACCTAAAATTCCGACTGTTCTCTTATTTACGTAAAATTTTAATTTTTCATTCATTGTCGCGATACATAGCTAAGACTCGAGATACTCATCATATGATACATGAGTACTGATACATAACTCTTAAGTATTAACATCACAGAAATACATTCAGAAACATGATTCTTATGTATCAATGGCACAAAAAGCATTCTGATACATGATTTTTGTAAATTTTCAACCAAACACATCTTGCTTATGTATCTGTAACATAATATCCAGTAAGATACATCGCTTTTGTACATTTGATGAAGGATCGCGTGATGTATCTTCTTATCCTTTTCTGCCAGATACATCATTTTTATGTATCTCTGATCTCTCTAAAAAGATACATCATTATTATGTGTCTTTATTAACATCATTATCTTCAGCCTCCATTGACTAATCACCAAACTCCAGAATTCCTTATGGATTCGAGGTAGCCCTTTAGATTTCAAAATTCCACCAAGTGACGCACGTATACTAGCGGATCTTAATGGACAAGTACCTAGGGTTTGCATTTGGGTCTTTATTGTATCTACATGGAACATTGCCATATGCTCCACCATCCCTGCAATTGATCCGACCACTATAAATAGTCAATAATAAAGGTTGCCATGTGTCGGCGTAACAGCGATCACCAGGTGGTAATTTGGTGGTTGTGGAACTGCTAAAAGTTCCATTATTGAAATTTGGGGGGAAGTATCAATAGACAAGGAAGAGAAATTGAAGAAAACTAGGTAGCCCTTTGAGATTTGATAGTGGAAATTCGAGATCTGTATATGAATTATATACAAATCATTTGAGATCTGTATACACATTCGAGATATGATGGTAGAGGACGCCGTTGTTGACCTCTATCCGTCCACTAACAACCATAATTAAAACACTATTTCTAGATTTGTAAGCTCTTCTCATTGTGGATGAGGTCACTGTTATACTGGTTGGTTTGAGCTTTTGGAACTTGGGTGGTTTCAGCGCTACTACATCGTGGTTCGCTCTAATTCATCAAAGTTGGAGCTCCTCATTGGAGCTACGACTTGAACAGAAGAAGAATTGTATTTTTTTAAAAGAGTTAATAGAAGAAGACTTAAATAAACTTAAGAAGAATATTGTTGTTCAAAATTAGAAAATCATTTGATAATTCCTTGATTTTAGGCATTGTTTGAGGAGTATTAGGCATTAAAACGGGGAGGTGAGTTATGTATATGATAGTTTGAGAGAAAAAGTGAGGGAAAAGTTTTTTGTAATTAGTTTGGGAGTTGGATTTTAAGTAATAATAGTAACTTAAGGTGTAGTTTAAAATAATTTTTTTTGTTTTGTAATTTATTTTTGATATAAAATATAAAGTAAGAACAAGAAGAATGAAGAGAAGAGAGAGAGAGTAATTCTTATTTCTCTTTATGGATTTCTTATTGGGTGAATAACAATGAAGGAGAAACCTTTTATTTATACGGAAAACTAACATTGTTCCAAAGTTAGAGTTTCTAACTTTTCTAGAAATAGACATTCACTATATATGGTAATACATTTATAACATTCCCCATTGAATGTCTATCGGATAGATAACGTGTCTCTTTAAAATCTTACTAAAAAAAACTCAGTGGAAAGAAAGTCTAGTGAAGGAAAAAGAGTGCACATCTCTAATAATACGCATTAGACTGACTCATTAAAAAACTTACAAAGAAACTCAGAGAAACAAAACCTCATAAAGGAAAAAGAGTACAACACGTATTAACTCCCCCTAATAAGAACACCCTTGAACTTTTGCATCCTGATCTTGTGCTCCTTCTTCATGAAAGTTGTAGTTAGAAGAGACTTGGTAAGTAAATCAGCCATATTGTCACTTGAATGAATTCATTGAACGTTAATATCACCATTCCTTTGGATCTCATAAGTATAGAAAAGCTTTGGCGAAATGTGTTTCATTCTATCTCCTTTTATGAATCCTTCTTTAAGTTATGTTATGCATGCCACATTATCTTCATATAAAATTATGGGTAGTTTATCATATTTCAAACCACATTTTTTTTTTCAAATGAGATGTATCATGGACCTCAGCCATACACACTATCAACTTTCTTTATGAATAGCTAAATTCTCAATATGTTTCAATGAAGTGACTATGATAGACTGCTTTGTAGATCTCCAAGATATGGAAGCACCCACTCATAGGAACATAAAACCTATTTGAGATCGATCTTTATGCGGGTCAGATAAATATCCAACATCAACATAACTAACAAGATCGTAACTGTAATCTTTAGAATAAAATAACTCCTTATTTGTAGTCCCTTTTTGGTACCGCAATATCTTTTTGATCCCATTCTAATGTCTCTTCATAGGGGCAGAATTGTACCTTGCAAACAAATTGACCAAAAGGCTATATCAGACCTTGTATTATTTGTAAGATACATTACTACACCAATAACACTAAAATATGATACTACATAACAAATTCAATTCGATATATTCCTCATTTCAGCAAATAATCTATTACTTTTGAAAACTGTTCAAGAGTTCTAATAATTTTTGAGTTATAAATTATATGCAATATAAGGATTATAAATAAGTTTTCTAGACACTTTTTTTATGCTTCACATATTTTGAATCCTTAAAAGTTTTCATATAAATTTTATCAAATGACAATATTCAATATTTCATGTATGATAACTTCATGCGTCTGGACTGCAAGTCAAATAAGTTTTATGATTACCAAGATGCATCCTTTCACGTCACTTGATAAATATTTCTACGTCAGTCTGCTTATATAAATCAGATCCTCATAATCTTTTATAATACTGCGTCAATATTGTCTCAAAGATATTATCGAAGATATATCATTTTGTATCAGTTCACAATGTGACATAACATTTTGAGATCTCATCACTTTATTATTTTTAGGTACCTGAACCTTTCATAAGGTTTCATGAATTATTACGTCGTAGGCTCTTTAAGAGCACATTGCCTCCTTATTAAGATCATTTGGTCCTTTTTTTTTCAAGAATTATTTCTTTTAGAATCGATTGATCTACCATGCTTCATATATGTAGTAGATTTTGTTCTTCAGGGACATTCAATTAGAGCATTTACAACAAAATACAATATCAATTATAGGGTTACCAAATGCTCCTAGCATTTGAATATGAATTATTTTTTAAATGAGGATCATATTGATGATAATTCACAACATATTTATTAGTTGTTTATCATCTCCCCCTCAACTTAGGAAAACTAACATTTATCTCAATTTACTTTAGGGAATCCGTCTTTTTGAGTCATTGTACATTCATTAATCATATACAACACATCAAAATTATTATATGAAAAATATACGGTTCCTGATCCTGAGCCAACTTTGAGGGGGAATTAATCATAATTTATTGTTTTGTTTCATACAAGTACTTTTGTATAAAGTATATCATATTTCCAACCAGTATATGAAGCTTTATTCTAATAAACAATGATTTACCTAATTTTATGAAGACATTTAATGCCAAACCAACTTGGATATTTATCAATCTGGAAATTATGCTCGTAACTCAATTTTTATTGAGCAAATAATTTTATGAATGTCAAACTGTAGGTTGAAAAAAACAAACATGTGATCATCTTATATAGATGTATCTTAATATATATCACATAATAGGTGAACGGAACTTTGCTCACTTTTAATACTTTCCAGAATTTAGGGAATTCAACCCCAACATAAGTTTGTCTAACCAACTTATTAGGTGAACAAGCAATATTTAAAGTTCATGAAGAATTTTCTAATTCTTCAATATATGTTTAATACTTAATATGCACATCTTTGGGATATCGTAGTCATTCATGTCAACTTATTGACTTTTATATTATAAACTTCAAGTTTACCATGATATGTGCTCTTTACTTTAGTAAACTTCTTGTTTATTATGACAAGAATTTTATATCAACAAACTCCGAGTTTATCATGACATGTGATCTCATCTTGCTCGGATAACTTTTCACATTTGTGTTTCTTACCATAGAAACTTGGAGATATTAAATCTTTCAATTATTTTGCCTCTCCTGGACGTGGATTATGATATCTTTACAACTAAAAATACGTTTGAATTTATATACCGTCATATTAACCTCCATCATATAGATCTGTATTTCTAATAATTGAAATTCTCATTCCCTAGAAATAGAATATAATCGTGCCTTAAGCACATCAATTTATGATATCTTAGAATCTTTTGAAGATATTGCTACTATAAGAGCAAATCAAGACATACATATAACGTAGAGAATTTTTTCTCTTACCATATCTTTCAGAGTATGTCACACTTCAAAGCAAGAAATTATTGCTTTGGAATTTGTCATGCCCATTAATAGTTATATAACCACAAAAATTATTTTGTCATCTTTAGACTTATAATATATTGCTACCAGTCATGACCCAAACTAATGCCTAGTTGTGATGTGTATCCTAAGCCCACCATGGGAATGAGACCAACCCCTTAGCGTAACTTTCAAAGCACAATCAAATGAATACATCAGAAGCCAACCAATGAGGTAATAAGAAGGATAAATAACCAAATAAAAGTTTTAAGAATCAAAATAAAATCCAACCCAACACTTGTCCACAAAAGCCTCTGAAACCAGAATACCAAACTACGTCAAGACATACCCTTGACTATGACAAAAAATATTTTAAAAAAATACTACAAAATAATAGAAACAAGTGAAATGACAGGTCCTTCCGTAATATTGAGGCTTACCACTTTACAACAAATCCACAAGAGTACTAAATCAACTAACGTTGTATAGGAACAACAGAAAAGCCCTCAAACCCTACATCATGAAATGATGTAGCATTTAGGGATGGGTAGTGGGGCGAGAACTGACATGTAACTTAGGGAAAGGAATAAAATAATGTCATTTACCAAAACCAGTCAAAAACCACATGCAAAACATTTATATATACATATATAGGATGTAAGGATAGGTACAAGATTCATGAACATGAGAGTTTAAACCATTATCCTAAACTGTGTAGCTCTATCCTAAGGGCACCCATGATATAAATAGGTTCAGCTCCCCCTATTGAAAAGGCCCTAGTGCATGTTAGCTGCACGAACTAAGAAATTTGAGAAAATGCTAAAGACACCAAGGGATTGCCATCCAAAATATGATGCATCCACAAGCACATGGTCAAATAGACCCATACAAAATCAATCCATGTAACCATTAGACTCCCAAGTTCCATTTAAAAAAGCCATGGCCCCCAAGGGCCTTCAAAACCATTTTTATTATCCATTATGCTTTAATACAATGAAATGATCCAAAAGTAAGTCAAACCATGCATATTTCATATTTAAAACCAAATTTATAAGGGTGGGTTGAGATTAATGCCATTATCAAGACAAATTTTCATCAATTTGGGAAAACCCATATTTCTCATTCCAATACTCATAAAAATGCACCCATTCAGCCCCAAAAACCATCAATTAAAGTATAAACAATATATTTAAATCATGAAGAAATATAATTGAAGTAATAACCATCAAAAGTCCTTAACCCAATTTCAAACCCAATAATTAAAAACACATGAACACTGATTAAATATATGCCATAATGTAAAATTCATGTTAAGGATGAGAGATACGTGAAAATACAAGAAATTAAAGTTAATTCAAAGTTTGGAGTTCGGAATAGTAGTTTCTTGAAAAATCCTTGAGCTTTCTAGGGTTGGGAGTTAAAGAAGAAACTAGTAGTATTTGATCTTTGAAAATTGAAGAAAAAGGATCAATTTTATATTTAAAAGTCATGCAAGGGAAAAAAATACTAAAAGCCCTTCACCCCAAGTGAAAAACACAAAAACTGGGCAAAATTTACGTATTAGCTGTAAGACCCCACAAAATACTTAGTTTAATTCAGCCCTTTTAAGCTTGCTAAAGGGTCCCAGACATAGAAAATTCTAGCTAAGTATTCAGACTTAGTGTTATTTTAGCCTTCAAAAGTTAGAAATCTTATTTCGTGATCTTTACGTCCATTAAATATTGATATTTGAGTTAATTCATGATAAAAAATGTCAATAGGTGTTCCCGAGCAAGTTTCAGATTTTTCAAACTTCATTTGAAGCACCTTTGGAATCCTAAACCAGTGAATCAACGCAATCTTGATGTGTCGCGTCGACTATCGTGTTACTAAAGTTTTCCCCTACTCCCAGCATCCAATTTTGGTGAACCAATGCGGACTCGATGCAGTGCGTCGGCCTGCACGTCGATGGTTCATTTTTCAGTCATTTAAAAGATGCGTCCTCAGGGATAATTAAGTCTTTTTACCACGCCCTTCAGCCCACATAACACAAAATTTAGCCCTCTTTTAGCAAGTTATATTTATTCTTTCACAAATTTCTCAAGAACAAAAATCCTAGGTGAATTAAATTTAAATTCAAGGCTCAAGATTTCACCATTAATTATCCAGAATTCACCAACTAAGGTATGTGAAGTGTTCATCGAAGGGTTCCTTCCACCCTTGGAGTTCAAGAAACTCTTTTAAAGTTCATGTAGAGTGATTTCATAATTTTCATGATTTGAATTAAAGTGTATTTATGATTTATTACAAGATTCATGTAGATTTAATTGATATGTATGCTTCGTCATATGAATCCATGTTGAAACTCTTGGAATTGTGTAATTGGAATTGAATCATGATGCCTACATGTTGTGTTAGTATTATGCGTATATATTGTGCCCCACAAGTGTTTGATGAATTGTCTATGTGAGTTGAACAGTGAAATTATATCATGTTAGCATGTATGCACGTTCATGTCATGCAAAAGTTTGCTTGAATGCCCAAATAAACGAATAATGACTAAGTAGTTAGTTACCATGTCTCAAAATTATGCCATGTCTTTTAAGTTTATGCTATCGAGTCCTGGGGGTATTTAATACCCGACAATTTAGATGCTTATCTAGATCTATGGTCAGTTATAGAGTAGAATTAGTCATGTCTCAATCAGTAGAATTCAGTCAGTTACAGAATGTAGGAAAACTCAGTGAACTCAGAATCAGTCCAGCTCAGTTCAGTTTAGTTATACAGTAAGATCAGTAACAGTTTAGTCTAGCCTAGTACAGTTTAGAATTTAGTCCAGTGTCCATTCAATTGGGAGTAGGATTCAGGACCGAGTCAACCGAAGGATGGGGACTCACCTGCCAGTAGAGGGTGAAATTCTTAGAAGCACTCTTTGCATTCTAGAACTACGTAGCTATCATAGGTTGAGACATTAACCTGTCAGTTGAGGGTTGATGAGATGATCTACTTGCCAGTTGAGGGTACCACCATTCTCCTTTAGAGTACCTGCCAGATGAGGGTGACTCAGCATTTGTCCTTACTCGTGGCATGGTATTGACACCCTTCCAACTAGGGTTATAGGTTGGACCCCAAATCAGTTAGAGAAGGGGCATGTCGGTTAGATGATTACTTCCCACAGTCTCAGTATGGAACTCAGTTCAGTTCTATAGATTCAGGACTGTCAGACATAGTCACTCAACTCAGTACGATACTCAGAATAGTTCCACAGAATCAAGACTGTTAGATACGGTTATTTAGTTACCAGTAATCCAGTATTTAGTGTTATTACGATCTTAGTACAGTTTACATATTCACGTATGTACTCTCATTTACTCTTACTCATGATATTCAGTTAGTATTATTCATGTATATGAACCCATGCATTTCAGCCTGCCTCACTGAGCATACCAATACATTTAAAGTACCGACGCATGTTTTTATTTTGTGCTATGATGTCTTATATTATAGGTTCAGATGCACGGGCTCACGATCACCCTTAGCAGTTCAGATCTTCAGTAGTCAGAGTTAGTGGTAAGTCCTCATAGTTTAAGGAAATGATTATTATTTTAGCATTTCATTAGTCAGAGTTAGTTGGGGACTTGTCCCATCAACTTTACATTCTAGTTAGTTTAAAGGCTTTTCAGACTAGAGTATTTTCAGATAGTTGTTTAGTTTTCAGTCTTTGTGTTCAGGTTTGATATTATGATACCATATTCAATATTAATTTATAGTATTGAACCTTATGGCTAGTTTTTTGCCTAATTTTTGCATATTTTCGTATTATTATTATAAGTTATTACAGCAGGTACCAGTCATGGGTTAGCTTGTAGTTATTTGGGATTATGAGCACCGTGGAGCGTCCGAGGTATAGACTAGAGGCATTACAAACTTGGTATCAGAGCCAGGTTTAATAGAGTCCTAGGAAGTCTGAAAGCCACATCTAGTAGATTTTTGTGCATAGGTATGTTGCGCGCCGCACTTATGGACAGGAAGCTACGAGATGTTTTTGGAAAAGTTTCCCTTCCTTTAGTATTCATGTCGTGTGAGTGAGCATGAGCTCCAGTTAAACTCTCAGTATAATTATTTCTCTTCTGTTTAAAGAAATATGCCTCCAAAGAGGACTAAGGAAAGAGGAACAAGAGACCATCCAAAATCCCAGCCTGTCCATCCAGATCCACTAAATGAACACGTCTCCCACGCTGAGTTTAGAGCAGCCTTCACCACCTTAGCTCATTCTGTGGCAGCCCAAAATGAATGCCCACCTGCTATTCTAGCCAACCTAGTGGCCAATACTGCTGCTTCTAGGATTTGGGACCTCACCCAAATGAACCCTCCATCATTTACCGAGTCGAAGTTTAATGAGGACCCTTAGGAATTTCTTGATCAGGTGTAGAAGGTTACTGATATTATGGGGGTGAACATGATTGAGAGTGATGAGTTGACCTCATATCAGTTGTAGGATGAGGCTCACTCATGGTTTAAATAGTGGAAAGCAGAGAGGGCAGTAGATGCAGGGTCCATAGAGTGGGTGGAGTCTTCCACTGCTTTTCTGGATAAGTTCTTCCCATTGGAGTTGAGGGAAACCAAGGTTATGGAATTTATCAATTTGAAGCAGGGCAATATGACACTGAAAGAGTATTCTCTCAAGTTTACTCAATTAGCTAGATATACTCCTCATGTGGTGGCAGATATCTGATCTCGAATGAGTAAGTTTATGTCAGGGGTGTCTAGCAGCGTGGTGAAGAAGTGTAGAAAAACAATGCTTATTAAGGATATGGACATATCCAAGATCATGGTCCATTCTCAACAGATAGAGGAGGCTCAGAATCAAGAGAAGGAGAGGGAGACCATGAGAATGAGAACAAGTAGTTTCAACTTTTCTCAGCCTAAGTCAAAAATTAGGAATCATTCGCAGCTTTTCCTGAAATCTTCAGTCCCAGATTCGTTCTCTTCCAGTTCTCCTGTGCGGCAATAGGGATAGGGCACCAGGCCCTAAACCCTAGGGTAGTGTTAACAGTGCCCAAACCAATCCCTTTTGTCAGAAGTATGGAAGAAACCACTAGGGTATCTGTAGAGTGGGTAGCGATATGTGTTTTGGATGTGGCAAGTCAGGCTACAGAGTTAGAGATTGTCCCCAGTCAGGTTCTTAGGTTCATAATAACTATCCCCCAGCTCAGTTCGGTTGCACAAATCAGCAGGGTGCCACTTCTAGTGCCACCAGTGAGTAGTGCCCCCAGTGGGTAGTGCCCAAACCAACTCTATGCTCTTTAGTCTTGACAGGATCAGTAGATTTCTCTTAATGTGGTCACTAGTATGCTACAAGTTTTCCATTTGCATATTTATGCTTTCTTAGATCCAGTAGCTTTTTTTTCTTTTGTTACTCGATATATAGCAGTTGATTTTAAAGTCAGTCTCGAAATTCTAGCAGAGCCTTTCTCAGCGTCTACCCCAGTAGGTAAATCCATCATAGCCAGGCGGGTATACAGGAACTGCCCGGTTATGATATCTCAAAAAATTACTTCAGCAGACTTAGTCGAATTAGAGATGATTGATTTTGATGTCATTCTTAAAATGGATTGGATTCACTCCTGCTATGCCTCAGTCGAGTGCAGAAACAAAATTATCTAGTTTCAGTTTCCAAATAAACCCATCCTAGAGTGGAGGGGTAGTACTTCAGCACTTAGGGGTCAACTTATTTCTTACTTTCGGGCTAGAAAAATAATATCTAAGGGATGTGTCTACCATCTCATTCGAGTCCAGGACTCTAGTTTAGGAACTATTGCTCTTGAGTTAGTGTAAGTAGCATGTGAATTTCTAGGTATGTTTCCCGACGATCTTCCCAGAGTTTCTCATGAAAGGAAAATTAATTTCAGAATCGATCTTCTTCTAGATACTCAGTCCATATCTATTCTTCCATATAGAATAGCTTCCGCAGAACTCAAAGAATTAAAAGAGTAGTTAAAGGATCTCCTAAATAAGGGATTCATCATACCCAGTGTGTCTCCGTGGTGCGCACCAATTTTATTTGTGTGTGTATTGACTATCGTCAGTTAAATAAAGTCATGGCCAAGAACAAGTATCCACTACTAGAGTCGATGACTTGTTTAACCGAATTCAGGGTGCCAATTATTTCTCTAAGATAGTCCTCAAATCAGGCTATCATCAACTCAAAGTCAGGGAGTGTGACATCCCTAAAACATCTTTTAGAACTCAGTATAGTCAGTTTGAATTCTTAGTCATGTCCTTTGGTCTTACCAATTCCCCAACAACTTTTATGGACTTGATGAATCGTGTGTTCAAGCAGTACTTGGGCATATTTGTCATAGTCTTTATAGATGACATTCTCGTCTAATCCAGTAGTGAACATAATTATGCAAACCATCTCAGAATAGTATTACAGACTCTTAGAAATCATCAGTTATTCACCAATTTAGTAAGTACGAATTTTGGCTAAGGTCAGTTTCCTCGTCCATATAATTTCTGGTGATAGAATTAGTGTTGATCCCTTAAAGATCGAAGCAGTGAGAAACTGGCCTAGGCCTATCTCTCTATCAGATATTAGGGGTTTCTTGGGTTTGGCTGGCTATTACCAATGGTTGGTTGAGGGATTTTTGTCTATTGCATCCCCTATGTCCAGATTGACTCAGAAGAAAGTCAAATTCCAGTGGTCTGATTCTTGTGAAAAGAGTTTTCAGGAGTTGAAGACTCAACTTACTACAGCTCTAGTTTTGACCTTACCAGATGGTTCAGATGGCTTTGTGGTGTATTATGATGCCTCCAGAGTTGGGTTGGGGTGTGTTATGATGCAGAAAGGTAAGGTCATATCCTATGCCTCTAGGAAGCTTAAACCCCATTAGAAAAACTATCCTACTCATGATCTTTAGCTAGCAGCAGTAGTGTTTTTCTTAAAGATTTGGAGGCACTATTCATATGGTGTGCACGTTGATGTATTCATAGACCATAAGAGCCTGCAATATGTATTCTCTTAGAAAGACCTAAACCTCCATCAGAGAAGGTGGTTAGAGTTGTTGAAAGACTACAACATGAGTCTCTTGTATTATCCGAGCAAGGCCAATGTAGTGGATGACACTCTTAGTAGAATGTCTATGGATAGTATTTCTTATGTCGGGGACGGTAAGAAGAAGTTTAGAAAGTTCATCAGCTAGCCCAACTAGGTGTCTACTTAGTCGATTCAGCAGAAAGTAGTGTATGGGTGCAGAGTAGTTCAGAATCATCCCTAGTTTCCGAAGTGAAGGAAAAGAAGGATAGAGATCACAGTCTAGTCAAGTTAAAAGAATCAGTCAGAGATCAGAAGGTAGAGGTTTTCTCCAAAGGGGGAGATGGTGTTTTGCATTGTTAGGGTCGACTATGTATGTCAGGCATAGATGACTTGAGGCAGCAAATTCTTACAGAAGCGTATGGTGCGCTGTACTCTATTCATCCAGGGGCTACTAAGATGTACAGTGATTTGTGGGAGATCTATTGGTGGAGTAGGATTAAGAGGGAAATTGCAGAGTTTGTGGCTAAGTGCTCAACATGTCAGTAGGTTAAGATTAAGCATCAGAAGCCTAGTGGGTCCATCCAGGAGTTTAGCATTCCCATATGGAAATAGGAAGAAGTGAGCATGGGACTTTGTGATGGGTTTGCCTCGTACTTGTCATCAGCATGATTCATTTTGGGTCATTATAGATAGGACGACCAAATCAGCTAATTTCCTACCAGTCCATACCTCTTACTCAATCGAGGATTATGCCAAACTCTATATTAGGGAGTTGGTCAGATTGCACGACATTTTGTTGTCCATCATCTCAGATAGAGGTACCTAGTTCACCTTTCATTTTTGGAAAGTATTCCAAAAGGGTCTTGGTACCCGAGTTCACCTTAGTACAACTTTTTACCCTCAGATAGATGGTCAAGTGGAATGGACCATTCAGACTTTAGAGGATATGCTGCGAGCATTTGCGATAGATTTTAAAGGTAGTTTGGATAACCACTTGCCTTTGATTGAGTTCGCATACAACAACAGCTATCATTCCAGTATTTAGATGGCTCCGTTTGAGGCGCTTTATGGAAAAAAGTGTAGATCTCCCATTGGTCGGTTTGAAGTGGGCGAGGCCGCAGTGGAAAGGCCTAACTTGGTATTTGATACCTTAGAGAAAGTTCAGCTGATCAGGGAAAAGCTTAAGACAACTCAGAACCGATAGAAATCGTACACAGATGTACGCAAAAAGGATCTCGAGTTCGAGATTGAATACTTTGTGTACTTGAAAATATCTCCTATGAAAGGAGTAAAGCATTTTGGCAAGAATGGGAAACTCAGTCCCCGATATATCGGTCCTTACTGAATTATCAGTCGTTTTAGAAAGGTAGCTTACGAGCTTGAGTTGCCTTCAGATCTATCTTTAGTCCATCCAGTGTTTCATGTATCCTTGCTAAAGAAATTCATAGGTGACCCATCAGCTGTAGTACCCATAGAGGTCATAGATGTTCAGAATGACTTCTCTTACGAAGAGATTCTAGTCAAAATCATTGATTATCATATCTGCAGACTGAGGAATAAAAAAGTTCCTCTAGTCAAAGTTCTTTGGTGGAATCAGTCCATTGAGGGAGATACTTAGGAAATAGAAGTAGATATACGGACCAAGTATCCTCACCTTTTCTCCACAAACTCAATTCCAGTGAACCGATGCGGACTCGACACGGCGCGTTGGCTGTCACATCAATGCCAATGACGCGGCACGTTGGCCTGCGCATCGATGGTTTAGTTTACAATCATTTAAAATCCATTTCCTCAGGGATAATTAAGTCTATTTTCCACACCCTTCAGCCCCATAACACAAAATATAGCCCTTTTTTAGCAAGTTATATTCATTCTTTCAAAAATTGCTCAAGAATAAAACCCTAGGTGAATTAAATTCAAATTCAATCCTTAAGATTCCACCATTAATTTTTCAGAATTCACCAACTAAGGTATGTGAAGTGTTCATTCAAGGGTTTCTACCACCCTTGGAGTCCAAGAAACTCTTTTAAAGTTCATGTAGAGTGATTTCATGATTTCCATGATTTGAATTAAAGTGTATTCATGATTTATTGCAAGATTCATGTAGAGTTAATTGATATATGTGCTTTTTCATGTGAATCCATGTTGAAACTCTTGGAATTATGTAATTGGAATTAAATCATGATGCCTACATGTTGTGTTAGTATTATTTGTATATATTGTGCTCCACAAATGTTTGATGAATTGTCCATGTTAGTTGAATAGTGAAATTATATCACGTTAGCATGTATGCAAGTTCATGTCATGCAAGTGTTTGCTTGAATGCCCAAATGAATGAATGATGACTAAGTAGTTAGTTACCATGTCTCAAGATAATGCAATGTCTTTTAAGTTTATGCTATCGATTCCTGGGGGTATTTAATACCCGATAATTTAGTTGCTTGTCTAGAACCATGGTCAGTCACAGAGTAGAATCAGTCATGTCTCGATCAGTAGAATCCAATTAGTTACCAAACGTAGGAAAACTCAGTGAACTTAGAATCAGTCCAGCTCAGTTCAGTAAAATCAGTTCAATTCAGTTATACAGTACGATTAGTAATAGTTTAGTCTATCCTAGTACAGTTTAGAATACAGTCCAGTGTCTATTCAGTTGGGAGTAGGATTAACCACCGAGTGGACCTAAGAATGGGGACTCACATGCTAGTAGAGGGCGAAATCCTTAGAACCAGTCCTTGCATTCCAGAACTACGTAGCCAGAATAGGTTGAGATATCAATGTGCCAGTTGAGGGTTAATGGGTGATCTACCTGCCAGTTGAGGGTACCACTATTCTCGTTCGGAGTACCTACCAGATGAGGGTGACTTAGCACTTTATTTACCTATGGCATAGTATTTATACCCTTCTAACTGGGGTTACAGGTTAGACCCCAAATCAGTTAGAGAAGGGGCATGTCGGTTAGATGATTACTTCCCACCATCTCTGTTTCAGATTCAGTCTTAGTATGGAAGTCAGTTTAGTTTTGCAGATTTAGGACTGTCAGACACAGTCACTCAGCTCAGTACAGGACTCAGTATAGTTCTATAGAATCAAGACTGTCAGATACAGTCATTCAGTTACCAGTAATCCAGTATTCAGTGTTATTACGATCTCAATATAGTTTTTATATCCACGCTTGTACTCTCATTCAGTCCTACTCATGATATTCAGTTAGTATTGTTCATGCATATGAACCCATGCATTTTAGCCTGCATCACTGAGCATACCAGTACATTCAAAGTACTGACGTATGCTTTTCTTTTGTGTTGTGATGTCTTATATCATAAGTTCAAACTCACGGGCTCCCGAGCACCCATAGCAGTTCAAATCTTCAGCAGTCAGAGTTAGTGGTGAGTCTTCATAGTTTGAGAACATGATTATCATTTTAGCATTTCAGTTTATTTTAGTAGTTGGAGTTAGTTGGGGACTTATCCCATCAATTCCATATTCCAGAAAGTTTAGAGGCTTTCCAGACTAGAGTATTTTCAGACAGTTGTTCAGTTTTCAATATTTATGTTCACTTTTGGTATTGTGATACCATATTCAGTATTAATTTACAGTATTAAACCATATGGCCAATTTTCTGCCTAATTTCTGTATATTTCCATATTATTATTAGGAGTAAGGATGACGAGAAGAAACGGGTAAGCAGGGAGAAGTACAAGTTAGCTAAGAAGGAGGTGAAGTTAGCAGTTATGGCTGCAAAGACAATAGCATTTGAGAGTTTGTATGAGGGGTTAGAAGAGAAAGACGGGGTGAAAAGGTTGTTTAGGCTAGACAAGGCTAGGGAGTAGAAGGGTAGGGATCTGTACCAAGTGAATCGTATTAAGGCGGAGGATGGCAGAGTATTGGTGGAGGACGTCCTCATTAAGGAAAGATGGCAGTCTTATTTCCATAGGCTTTTGAATGAGAAGGGGGACTGAGGTGTTATGTTAGGGGAGTTGGATCACTCTGGGGAGCGTCGTGATTTTAGCTATTATTGGTGTTTTAAGGTTGAGGAGGTAAGATAGGCTATCCGCAAGATGTGAAGGGGTAGGGCGATGGGGCCTGATGAGATCCCGATGATTTTTGGAAGTTTTCTGGCGGGGCTGGGTTAAGGTGGCTGATCAAATTGTTCAACAACATTTTCAAGTCTGCAAAGATACCCGAGGCATAGAGATGGAGCATGGTGATTCCTTTATATAAGAACAAGGGTGACATTCAGAGTTGTAATAACTACTGAGGTATTAAGTTGTTGAGTCACACGATGAAGATTTGGGAGAGGGTGGTGGAGTGGAGGCTGAGAAAGATTGTGTCTATTTCTAAGAATCAATTTGGGTTTATGCCTGGTCGCTCCACGATTGAGGTAATTCACCTAGTGTGGAGACTGGTAGAGTAGTATAGAGAGAGGAAGAGGGATCTGCACATGGTGTTTATTGACTTGTAAAAGGCGTATGACAAGGTCCCTAGGGAGGTTCTTTAGAGATGCTTGGAGGCGAGAGGGGTCCCTATGGTGTACATTCGAGCGGTTAAGGACATGTATGAGGGGGCGAAGACTAGGGTGAGGACGGTAGGAGGAGATTCCGAGAATTTTCCATTCTTGACAGGGTTACACCAGGGATCAACTCTTAGCCTTTTTTTATTTGCTTTGGTGATGGATGTGTTGACGTGGAGTATACAAAGCGAGGTGCCTTGGTGTATGCTTTTTGCGGATGATATAGTTTTGATTAATGAGTCCCGATAAGGTTACTGATAAGCTGGAGGTTTGGAGACAAACCCTAGAGTCTAAAAGTTTCCAATTGAGTAGGACCAAGATGGAGTACTTAGAGTGCAAGTTTAGTGACTCGAGGTAAGAGGATGAGTTAGTAGTGAAGTTGGATTCCCAGGCGGTTTGTAAGAGAGATAGTTTTACGTATCTTGGGTCGACAATTCAGGGGAATGGCGAGATAGATGAGGATGTTTCTCACCATATTAGGGCAGGTTGGATGAAATAGAGGCTCGCTTTAGGAATTTTATGTGATAAGAAGGCGCCCCCCAAGCTAAAGGGAAAATTCTATAGAGTTGCAGTCAGGACGGCTATGTTATATGAAGCTGAGTGTTGGCCGATTAAGAATTCTCATATCCAAAAATTAAAGGTGGTGAAAATGAGAATGTTGTGTTGGTTGTGTGGTTTTACTAGGGCTGACAAGATTAGGAATTAAATTATTCGGGAGAAGGTGGGAGTGGTGTTGGTGGAGGATAAAATTTGGGAAATGAGGTTGAGATGGTTTGGCCATATGATGAGGAGGGGCGCGGATACCCCGGTTCGTAGGTGTGAGAGGTTGTCCTTGGATGGTTCCAAGCGGGGAAGGGGTAGAATTCAGAAATACTGGAGGAAAGTGATTAGATGTGAAATAGAGCAGTTACAGTTGACTGAGAGCATAACCCTCGATAGGAAGGTATGGAGGAAAAATATTAGGATAGAGGGTTAAGATGGGTGGATGAGTCGTAGTCAGTAGGTAGGAGGGATTGGGTGTCTTTTGTTTGGTAGTGTTGCATATTTTTGTGGATGGTGTATCTATATTTTTTATCGTGTTCCATGCTTTTGATGTTTTTATATACTATCATTTGTCTTAGGCCGGGGTTCTATCGAAAACAGCCTGTCTACTTCGTTAGAGGTAGGGGTATGATTTGCATACACTCTACCCTCCCCAGACCCCACGATGTGGAAATTTACTGGGTTTGTGTTTTTGTTGTTCCATATTAGTGTTATTCAGTAATTATAGCAGGTACCAGTCATAGGTTTTCTTGTGGTCCTTTGGGATTATGAGCACCATTTAGCGTCCGGGGTACAGACTCGAGACATTACATTAGTGTGGCACGCCGCTATTATGAAGATTAGCTTCCCTTTGGGAACTAAGTAACTCCCCTCCCATTCAATCCCTGGTTCATTAGGAAAATGAAAACTGACCTTTTGGGTCCTACAATCTAGAGAAGCATAGCACGAATGGAGTCAATTCATCCCCAGACTACATTAAAATCCATGATATTAAGCTCTATCAAGTCCATCATTGTCTTCCTAGGAAGGATGGACACTACACAACCCCTATAGATTTTTCTAGTAATAATAGAATCACTCACTAGAGTAGACACTGAAAAGGGGTTAGAAATATTTTCAGGATCGAAACCAAAGTGTACATTCACATAAGGGGTCACATAAGATAGGGTAGAACCCGGATTAAGTAAACAATAAACATCACGAGAGAAGAGTTGTAACATATCAGTGACAATGTCTGATGATACCTCAGATTCCTGACGAGTAGCAAGTCATAGAGGCAATCTTGTCTAGTGTCGGTACCCGAAATAGCACCCATAGGTGCAGGAGCAAAGAAGTGGAAATCGGAACCTTATTAGTGTCTGTGGGAACTTTAGGTATGGGATAATTTCGCTGCAAATGACTAGGCTAACTACAGTTGAAATACAAATTTCTCCCCTCCTCATAATAACCATGATAAAACTACCTACAAAATTGACATGAAGGGTAAGGTGGGGCTGACTAAGCTCCACTAACTTAAGATTGGGCACCCTGTGCCTTAGGACTACTGCTAACCTAAAAATAATGACCAGAGGGTTTAGGATAAGGAGCACTGGCTGATGAATATGAATTTCCCTAATTTTTCTTCTTGGTTCACTATCTACCATATCTCCCACGATTATGCTGACCTGCATCCTGCTCTGAATATCTAAACTTCTTGTTCTATTTCTCTCCTATCTCTACCTGCTTCTTTTTCTCATCTTCCACCTGTTGCATATCAACCACTAGATTAGAGATATCCATATCATTATTCAATATAACATCCTTACACTCTAACACTAAAGAAAGGGATAAACTAGAAGCAAACATCCTTATTCTGGATCTCATGTTAGATACCAACTCTGAAGTATAACAGGATAAGTTCTGGGATTTCAGAGCATACTCTTTAACGCTCATCTTACCCTGCTTCAAGTTCACAAACTCTTCGACCTTGGCTTCCCTCTAATCTTGAGGAAAGAAATGATCAAGAAAAAGACCTAAAAACTCATCCTACACTACTGAATCAAAATCATCACCCTCATTGCTTCCCACTCCTTATACCATTGGTAAGCCACATCTTTTAACTGATATGAAGGAAACTCAAAACCCTCTGAATCAGTAGCATGCATCACCTTAAGAAGCTTCTCTATCTTATCAATAAATCCCTGAGAATCCCTCTCAACATAAGAGCCTATAAAGGTTAGGGGATTCAACCTTATAAATTTGTCAACCCAAGTGACCTCAGATGAACTAACAGCAGGACCAACATAATCAAACTAATGAGACTATGATGCTACTGTTGAGCAAGCATATGAATAGACTGACAAAACTCTGCATTAGAGATATCTCTCTGAGGTAACTGAGCATGAGTATTACCAGCCTGAGAAGCCTGAGAAGGAATAGTAGAGACTGATGTAACCACACAAGGAGCATAACAGTCAGGAGCAGGGACCCTATACTGAGTTTTCACGCCATAAATAGGGTGAGTTTCCTCTACTTTTTCCTTAGGTAGGACAGAGGGTCTAGTAGAGTTCCTACGACCTTCAGAGATTCGGGTAGGCATGATTTGAAGCATGAGCAAGCCAGGAGTTAGAGAAGTTTCAAGATAACTAGACTATATAGCCCAAAATAGAACACAAGAAAGAAAAATATTACTAAATGCCTTGTAGCCTCCACCTTATAAGTGTATAGCTCCACACACCCATAAAAAGGACTCTGCTCGACATGACTTTATGGAAACTTAAGGACCCTGAGCTATGTTCTGATACCAATCTTGTCACGACCTGAACCAGGGCCTAGTCATGACGGGTATCTCAAGACCACTGTGGGTTAGAGACAACCCTCTTAGCCTAACCTTCAAAGCACAATAAATGAATACATCGAAATCCAACCAAGTGGTAATAAGAAGGATAAATAACCAAATAAAAGTTTTAAGAATCAAAATAAACATCCAAACCAACACTTGTTCATAAAAGCCTCTAAAACTAGTATACCAAACAAAATCAAAACATGCCCTCAACTATGACAAAAAAGAATTTAAAAAGATATACTAAGAAATAAAAAAAACAAGTGAAATAAATGGGACTTCCTAAAGATGGAGGCTCTCTACTTCACAGCAGATCCACAGGAGTACCAAATCACCTAATGCTGTATAGGAGTAACAGAAAAACCCTCGGACCTTACATTATGAAATGATACAACATTTAGGGATGGCCAATTGCGCGAGCACTAGCATGTAACTCAGGGAAAGGATAAAATAGTGCCATCTACCAAAACTAGTCAAAAATATATGTACAATATATATATATATATACATATATATGATGATGGGATAGGGACAAGGGTCATGGATATAAGAGTTTAAACCATTAGCCTGAACTGTGTAGCTCGCTTTGTCCAAAAATCACCCACGGGCTATACGAGTTCAACTCCCTTCTACTGAAAGGGCCTTAGTACGTGTTAGCTGAACAAACCAAGGAATTTGAGGAAAGGATAAATACACCAAGGACATAGCCATCAAAAATATAGTGTGTGCACCCAACACATGGTCATATAGACCCCTATGTCGGCAAACGTTATTTCAAGTGTTGGTCTCCCCGAGACTACACCTTCACGTTGAGTTACACAATTTCCTTAAAGCCTAAATTAAATTAGTTTACACATAAACCTAACCATTAACCTAGGAGTCATTCATTAAGGCACTTACAGACTTGGTATCGTGATACCAATATGCTTGCAAGCTTATATAATTGTGACAAACCAATCCATGTAACCATTAGACTCCCAAATTCCATTTAAATTCCAAAACCATGGCCACCACGGGCCTCTACAACCATTTTTATTACCCATTATCCTTTAATGCAATGCAATGTTCCAAAAGTAAGTTAAATCATGCATATTTCATATTCAAAACCAATGTCATAAAGGTGGGTTGAGGTTAATGCCATTATCAAGCCATATTTTCATCAATTTTGGGGAAACCCATATTCCCCATTCCAATCCTTATAAAAATGCACCAATTCAACATCAATTAAAGTATAAAAAATACATTTAAATCATGATAAATACAATTCAAATAATAACCATCAAAAGCCTTCAACTCAATTTCAAACCCAACAATTAAAAATACATGAACAATAATTAAATATATGCCATAATGTAAAATTCATGTTAAGGATAAGACAAATGCCTGAAATACACAAAAAATTGAAGTTAATTCAAAGTTTAGAGCCGAGAGTAGTGATTTCTTGAAAAACTCTTGAGCTTTCTTGGGTTGGGAGTTAAAATAGAAAATAGTAGTGTTTGATCTTTGAAAATAGAAGAGAAAGAGTTGATTTTATGTTTAAAAGTAGTGTAAGGGGTAAAAATACTGAAATCCCCTTACCGCAAGTGAAAAAAAATTTGATAAAATTTATATAGCTGTGTGGCACGCACTTATCGCGGAGCTGAGCTTTCATGCCATGCCCTTATCGCGGAGGCGTACTGCCTCGTGGTCCTAAAATGGCCTCGAACCCCTTTTAAAAATTTTAAAACTTTCTCAAAACACCCTTTTAACATCCCTTAATATAATTCAAGTCAAAAATTAACATTACACATGAGAGAGGGTCAAAAATAAAATCTTTGAAATTTTGTGAGGTCTTATGCTACCACATCCACTTCAAGAATGGAGCAAATTATCATCTTTCAAACTTATCATATATTGCTACCACATTTACTTCGTGAAATGGAGCATATTCAATAGGACAGGTTTCATGACATTATTTTACCTTAGCTATCGTAATATCATCAATATGGTGCATTGAGATTCAAAGTCAACGTCTTATCCATATAAAGACATCTTAGGTTATAAATTGATGAGACTTAAATGTAACATGTTGCCTTTAATTTTTAGTGCCATGAGATTTGAATCTACTATCTTACCCTTAACCAATGACATAATACGTCAAAAGGGACCAAAAATTATCATCCTAGAGCCATTCAAATAAGCTCTTAATAGTGCTAATTGAATCTTATTTACATTCATAAAATTTTCTACACCACCTCAATAAAGTAATTAGTGCAAACAATAAAATAAAATAAATCATGAGAATATCACCTAAAAATTTTCTTTGCATAATTTAATTTTTAAAAGAAAATTAATTTCTAGTCATTATTACATCATAGTCTACTAATAATAACTGGAAAAACAATAAATAGTAGAAATCATGTACTATTTTTATTTTTCAAAGAAAAGTAATAATCTAATATATATACAATTCGCAAAAGGTGATGGTATAACCCATACATAATCCGTTACCTCACCTAAATCATCTTATTGAAAAAATTAAAATCCTACAAAAATAATTACCTGATAGGCTAATTAACCACTAAAGTTGATTCACTACCACCAAGCAAACTTATGAGATTCACAATATGGATTTTTAAGAAGTTCAACTTAACCTTGAAGTATAGACTTCGTGCTGATGATGTGTTATAAAATATAAAATAAGAAAAAGAAGAATGCAGAGAGAAGAGAGAGAAATTCTTATTTTTCTTATGGGATTTCTTAAGGGGTGAATAACAATGAAGAAAAACCCTTTATTTATAGGAAAAAACTTTTTCCCGAAGTATGAGTTTCTAACTTTTCTAGAAATAGACATTCACTATATATGGTAATACATTCATAACAATTTTTATTTTTACCAAATGTCAAATGATTAAACAAACATAAGTGCATCCTTACCTTTTTTTCTAAGTGTGTTCTTATCTTTTTTTTTTCTTTCTTATAGTATTCTGTAAATATGAGAGGAAGAGTGATCCTTAACTTAAAAACATGTTATTAGCATTTGAAAAAGGCTTAGCAAATGGGTGAAAAATATCATGACCCAAAAACCAAGGTTCATGATGACATTGGTCGCAACAAGCCTTGACAAGTAAGTCTATCATCCAAACTGATATAAAATGAGAAATCAATATCAAAACCCAAGGTAAGGCTTTTAGAATAAAGTTGAACCATACTAATATGATAATAGCGGAAGTACATAATCAAAACTATCATACAAAATCTTCAAATCTAGTGTCATAATGTAAGAACTACAAAATATATCTCGAATATAAAAAGATACAAGGATAGTCCAAAAGGATCATAATTTGTCCCTGAATACAAAACAAGACATGAAATAGATAAGCAAAAGTAGTAGATCAACTCCGGAAGCATAGATCGATCGCTACCTCAAATATACTATAGATACCGCCTGAATTAGCTATAGTGGGGTTCAACATGCCTGCATCTGCACTGAAAGGGCACAATAGGAGTGAGTACAGTTCACATGTATTTAGTAGGTATTATAGGCCGAATTCGCAAAATGAAAAATAAAATATATAAAATACACACTATAGGCACGTCATCTATAATCAGAAAATATTTCAAATGATATCCCACACCGTCTCCACTAATAGTTCTATAATATACACACATACTAATATACAAGTATAATAAAAAATCACAAATAGGTTGATATCACAGTACGATAAAGGAAGTACAATTAGATGGATATCACATTAAAAAATGAAAGTATAACACAAAATGTACAAAGTTTATAAGATGCAACGAAGATGTTGATGGTGATGATAATGATGATGTGATGCACGAGGTTATCACATAATCTTCATATTCGCCTACCGAGATATGCTCACGAGGTAGGACCCATGAGGTTTCGTCAATCCATATATAATTTAATATTTAATATCAATAATATCCAATACCAATATCTATAACTCCTTTCTAGTACATAAATTGACATAGGGTTTTTAAATATGTCACATTTTTATCAAAAAAGTCAGTGTTTTTAGTATTTCCACATTTGTAACAATGTTTCATGAATGTATATGATATAAGGATGTAATGCTAACAACCAACAAGAATATTATTTCTTAAATCCAACCAATGTACCGACCATGTGAACCAAAATCCACTCAATATGCCAACCATTCATAAATCCAATGTAATTCATACACCAATAAAGTAAACTACACAAAATATGCCATTGATACCACATAAATTCTAATTTAGGATTTCTCATCAGAATAGATACAACCAAATATATATTCATAACACCAACAACATCATATAAGACCCCACACGGTCACACATAACAAGTAATGTCTTAAAACCACCAAATAACAACATAGGCCCCACACGGACACAACACAATAAGAAAACTATTTTCATGATTAGTTTCCACACCCATATCATATTTTTATACCAATTTAACTATCCAACCCAATATGAAAAACTTTAAGCCATAACCTAACTCAAATGCTATAAACTGGTACAAACAAGCCTTCAGCACCAAGCTTTCTCCTCACAAATGGATACCATTGCTCATTCAAAAGCCCCTTTTATCAACCAAATCAATTTATATGGAGTATAATATATTTAATAAGTAGTATTACAGTGCTTGAAGTGTTGTTACCCATTATTTTTTATTTATTTAATTATTACATTTTTTAACTATATAGCCTCACATTCGATTACGGTCTATAATCTACTAATTCATGAATAATAATAATTTAATATCTATTTTTTTACGTGAACTCCCATATGGTGTAATAAGTAGCATATACTGTTTGAAATGTAGCTTATTCTTTAATTTAATTTTATTTATTTAATTATTATCATTTTTAATTATTTTTCGGTGATTCTCTATATGTTTGTGTAGTTGATTGTAAGCTTCCTAAAAGGACTAGGATATATTTTATCCATAGACAAGTACTATACAATGTGAGAGCTCTTGTCTATTATAAATGATCATGTTTAGTGTATACCGGTCGTGAAAATTCTACATTAATATCAAGCTTATAAATCTCACAAGTTTATCATTCTTTATGAAAAGTAATATACTTTTTCCTATCATTCATAACATAACTAAGGCCGGGCATTTGGTTGGTTCGATTTAAGAAGTTTTGATTCGATTTTTGTAATTTTTCATTTGATAATAATGAAAATAAAAGTTGAACTGAAATAACTTTGATTCAATTCAATTTTTATAATCTCAGTTTGATTATTCGACTTGAATATTATATTATTGATGTTTTTCCTCTACCATAACAGAACTTTAAAAATTATACCAACGTTTGACAATTGAACTTTTGATATTTGATTTCACAAACATTCAATTACTTAGATAATATATTTCAGTTAAGCTCAGGGAAAATGGCAAAACAATACCATTCTTAAACAAACATACTATCCAACATTTAGCAGTAAAGAAAAGAGAAACAAACTCCCATCAACTCAATTTTACATTTATTAGGTAGAAGTGGTATAAAACTGTATTGATGTGAATGTTGATCAGTGATTCATATCGAAGAAACATAATTTATATGATTGAGCTACATATATCATGCACAGAAGTGAGAAATTTCACTAAAATACAACAAACTACTTCATAAAATTATTAAAAGTTGAAGCTTCAAAATCTAAAAATGAAAAATTTGGCAATAATTAAACTAACCTATTTCACAGAATTATTTAAAGTTAAAAATTGAAGCTCCAAAATCAAATAAAGACCAAAAATTTAACAATGTTATCACAAATTTCATAATATCGTTAAAAGTTTAAAAGTTAATAGCTTGAAGTTCCAAAACTCAACTTTTTGGTTAACCAAATTTTAATTCTGAAAAATAAAAAATCAATTCGAATAATTAAATTTTATAAAATTAAAATTGAAGACGATAAAAAAAATTAGAAAAATGAAATAGAAATCGAAAAAAGTTAATTCAATCGATTTTTTGAATTCAAACCGAAAGTTGCCTAGTTTGGGACTTCTTCTTATTAAATAGTGGAATTATTTTTTAAATAAAATAAATATGATATTGAAAAATAAAAAAAATAACTCAATAACTATTTTAAGAAAATTAAAATAAAAATCGACCAAAAAATAGAAAAAAAAAATTAATTTTTTTTTTAAATCAATTCAGTCACTTTTTCTAGTTCAAACCAAAATGTGCCCATTTGAAAAATTTTGTAATAAATGGTGAAATTGTTTTGTTTAAATAAAATAATCAATTCATTTAATAAAAGAAAAATTATCATTTTAAGTGAATTAAATGAATCAAACAAAGAAATTACGGTTACTTCATTGCTCATTAGTATCCTATATGTCTTTCTCCTCATGCCTTTGTATTCCTCCAAACTTATTGGTAATTGCCTCATTCATCGATCCTCAATTGCTACAACTTACAACTGTTTCATTAGGAGAATTATGTGGGATAAATCTCAATATAATATTCTCTTATTTTTTGGTCCTAATTATTTCTTCAAACTCATGCTTTAAATTTCATATTGAAAAGTTTCCACAATAATCTATATCTATATCAATCAATATATAATAAAGACGACAGTAGAAAAGGTGATGTGACACCTCTCTATGACCTCCAATGACATTTATTTTTTTCTCCTTTTCCTTTTTAGTGTTTTTTTCATTTTAAAATTAATATCTAGTGCATTAAAAAATTCAAAAGCAAATTCACATAATGCACTTCTTAAATTCTACAGACATAAACAAAGTTTAACATATTTATTCAATTTCAATTAACAGTACAATTTCATGTGAATTACAACCTTCTCACCTCTCACATCTTTTCGTATTTTCATTAATTAACATTGAATCTTCTATTATAAGTACCAATACTAATCGTGAATACCAAACTATGTTTTCAGTCCCCAATTGCTGATTTTTTTTCTTATTGTACCTCTAATTTATTTTCTCTTACCATTATTGTGTCAATTGATTCTTGTTTTTATTTTTACTATATATATATACATGAAATTTGCTCTCAGTTTTAGCAGAATGTTGTGTTATTGCAATTTAGTGGTTCTCTTCTTTATCATCATATATTTGCTTAAACTTATGATATTTATATATCTTATTTTGATTGTAGGTAAGAATACAATAAGAATTTATAAGCATTTTATCTCCATGACATATTTGTGTTCTTTTTTAAAAAAAATAAATTATGTTTGGTAATAGTATAATTTGTAATTTTAGATTTTCTAAGCAGGAACATAAAGAGACGCAGATTCAAATGTTGTAGCATAAAAAAGAGAGTGTGAAATTGTAGGATTATCCATACCCAAGTAGTACTTTTTATACGAAGTATCCATTATGTAAAATAATATATATATATATATATATATATATATAGAGAGAGAGAGAGAGAGAGAGAGAGAGAGAGAGACAAATCAATGTGACATAACTCAATAACAATTTGTCTATTTTCTCCTTGTTCTTCCTAATTCCTCTAGATTAAACAGTCAAAATCACGATTATTTTTCATGAATGTTCAGTTATATATTCTTGTAGCTTCTATTTATACATCAATATTAATAAATTATTTCTTAGTGATTTTGTTGTGATATTTAATTAGGTTGATGAATGGAGAAGAAGATGGAGATATGGAGATAGTGAAGAGGAGGAGAAGAAGCTGAAATATAAAATATTATATTATTATAAAAAAAAAAAAGAAATGTTTATCTTTTTATCAAACTATTCATTTATTTAGATAATCATTTTGTATTTGTTTCATATTATTTTTATTTTCTTTGAAAAATTTTTAATGGTTTGTCTATTTTCTTAATAAATTTTTTATTCTTTAATAGCATTCCTAATTAAGAAATAAATTTGTCATCGCTGTCATAATTTTTATTAAAATAAAATTTATGGATCCACAAAATGAAGGGGGGGGGGGGGGGGGGGGGGGGGGCAGAACTCAAATTGACTGCTTTTATTAAAAAAAAAGCATAAAATCGAGCCATAGGTAGTTTTGTCTTTATTTTTTATTTTATGTTAATCATTTTTTTCCTAAATTTCTTTTCTTCCCCACATGTTATATAATAAGGAATCGATGTTGATTTTTTACAAATTAGAGTAGCAAAGTGGATTAAAAAAATGTATAGTAGTATTTTTTAAAAAAATTATTAGCTTTGTAAACATTTTTTTTTATTGAATAAGTTTATATATTAAGTTTGTAGCTTGTATTATTTTATTTTGTTTATATAAGCACATTTTTTAGCATAATTTGAAATTTTTGATCTTTTCTCTTGAATAATCTTAAGGGTTCCTTCTCCTTGCATTCTTGATCATGAAATTGCAGGATATATACTTTCCTACTCTATTAATTTGAAATTTCAGTTTTCTTTAGTGTTTTTACTGAGAATATCACTCCAAAATTAGCATGATGATAGACAATATTAATGAAAATGTGACTGGTGATTTATATGAAATAATTAAGAAAAAATACACATTTAATTAGGAAGAGTTTCTAAATGATCATATCCCAAAGCCATATTTTAAATCAAAAGTGAATGATAAGATTCATGGTAAAAGAACTAATAAATTAGAATTCTGCACTTAATATTATAATGAGGACTACAAATTGATATACTCTCTTCATATTTTTAAAGTACATGTTTTTTTTTTTTAGTCAATTTGACTGCTTTTAAAAGTTAAGTTTGATTAGATTAATTTAAATTTTTTAAAATTAAAATTTAAATATTCAAAAACTATATAAAAAAATACTATAGATTATAATTTTCGTTTTCTCAATTTGATTAAGAACTACATCTTTAAATATTGATCAAAATTTATACTTCCTTCGTTTCAGAAAAAGTGAATTATTGGGGTATTTATTGGTGTTTCAAAATAAGTGAATCATTAAATATTTTTTCAAATTTGCCCTTATGATTTGACAACCAATTAACTTTTGAAAAGGTATTACTAGGTCAACTTTTTCTTTTTTTTTTTGGGGTAAAAATGGAAAATTGTGTTAAATTTATGTCTTTAATGTTTTTTCCTTAATATGTGTGCCAAAATCCAACAATTCATTTATTTTGAAACAGAGGGAATATCATTTAACTATGAAAAAGGAACCACACACATTTAGGAATGAAGGGAGTACATGAAAAGTTTTGGAACAAGAGAAAATTAAACGAGTCCAGGATGTAGGGGTGTACTTCGACCGGCTCGGTTCGATTTTCTATATTATCGATTTTTAATTTTTAAATTTTTAAAACCAATGACCATACCAATAAGATATTTTTTATCGATTTTTGATCCTGTCACGACCCAATTTCTCAAGTCATGATGATGACTACCTTATCCCACCAGTAGTCAAGCCAAGCCATAGCCCAGAATAACAGGTAACGACCTAACAGACAGAAACCAGAAAAGATTGCGTATAATGATAGTAGTAGTAATAATAAGTGAAAACCTAAAAGGAAACATATATAATATATCAAAACGAGAAAAGAAAAAAGGACCACATATACAAAAAAAATCCCGCCCAAAAACTTGGTAAGGCCAGTACTTGAGCCATTACTAAAAGATACCAGACTACTAGATAGAATCTAAAATATACACAACATATACAAGAAGTTTCGAGTACAAAATACTAAACTAGAGTAGATAGAGGAGGATCAGCCACTGACGACGGTAAGCTCACCCTGCTCTAAGTTAGTACTAAAGGTAGGAACCACGTCAACATCGAGTGCTAGTACTCGAATCTGCGTCAGTAACAAGATGCGAAAGTGTAGTATGAGTACCAAAGCAGCGGATACTTAGTAGGCATCATCATCCGACCGATCTCAATACATGAAAAATATAACTAAAATTCAAGGGTGGAATCTAAGTCAATAATAAATAGGGATAGGAAGGTAAACAACTACCAAGCTATGCAAATGTGGCAAAGGAATAAATATAAGCGATACAAAAAATAAAAAATACAGTAATAACAAACAAATCAAACAAAACCTAACTGGGCACCCATAAGCCCACTAGGCGCACTGAAGAAGAAAATTAACCCAATCGTACCCCTATAAGTCGCTGGGAAACTCAAGAAGTGATTAATAAAAATAGACATAAATAATTCGTAATTGAACCCATCCCAATAAATCATAGTAGTCATCCAGATGTGCATCGGGCTTGACAAGAGGCCAAACGCCGAACTTAAAAGGCCATATGCCGAGTTTGAACAAAAAATAGTGGGTAATAATGAGAGGCTACATATATGATATACAACATAACTTATAATCAGATGCCAGACTCGAACCAAAACTTAGAGGAACCACAATTCTCAGAACATCAGTAATCAGTACCAGAACTCGCGAATTATCGTACCCAGATGATGGACTGAAACTGAAACTCATAGTAATCATACCCAACTGTAATATTAAAACCCAAACCTTACTTTAACCAATGCCAAAGTGGTACCAAAATTCACAACCATTGACATTAATACAGTATATGCTGAGCCTAATCCAAAACTAAAATACATTAAACTAACCATTGGTGGGATTGCATACATTCAGTCTCTCTACTTCTTCGGAAGTAGCGGTATGGACTGTGTACATTTTACCCTCCCCAGACCCCACTTGGTGGGATTACACTGGGTTTGTTGTTGTTGTATATCTTAATTAAAAAGGGACAAACTCAAGATTTCACAACTTAATTTCATGTCGTAAAGTGATAAATTCTATATTATATTGAAAGATAAGATACCAAAATTTACTAGAGTGAGGTCCTAACAGGAAAAATAAGGCATGATACATACATACATACATATATATATATATATACACGCACACATACACGCAAACTACAAATACTTGTCCAATACTATCACAATAGTATACAATTACAGTAAATAAACTCAGTATAAAGGTAGGGTAAACCTAGCCTAACTAGACGTCAAGCTAAAAATATCTCTGCGAGAAGCCTCCGGATAGTGTTTCGCTAGAACCGGAGCTTGAATACTTTAATTTCTTTTTATAAATTAAATACAATAAGTAAATTTTTTTTTTCTAAAAAGTATAAAGATAGGGTAAGCCTAACCTACCTGAACGGCTAAAAATATCTCCACGCAAAGCCTCTAAATAATGTCCCACTAGAATCCGAGCTTGAATACTTTAATTTCTTTTTTGGAAATTAAATACAACAAGTAAACTTTTTTTTCCTAAAAACTTAAGTTGATATGCCTATGGGTATACAAGCAGAATATGTTGTTATTGGATAACAAGGTAAACATTACAGATCCTATGTGACTTTCCTACGAAATTAGCTAATGTAAATGATTAAATACCTACCTCCACAGCCCCTTTATGCTTAACTGTCCACTAATCTATGCAAGTTATAACATAACGCCACTTAAGATAATTTGTTGTAACTTCTGTTTCTTTCCACGTGGAAAGTGGTTGCTATTACCTTATTAGATTGTTCTATTTTATATATATATATAATATTTTAAAGATATCAAAATTAATAAAAAATTATTTCTAATAAAACCTCTATTATATAATAATAATATTTTAATATATCTAGATTTACTTTCTCCGCTTAAAATATTAATAGACTATAAAAAGTTATTATAAAGTAAAAATAAATATACTATAACTTAAAGTATTTAGTTAATATAAAAAATATTTTAGAAGGTTAATAAATTATATTTCTACCAAATGCCAATTTAAATTAAATATTCCACAATATATTTGATATTACTAAAATTCTCAAATGAACCACCTGAAAACTAAATTATTAGTCCCATCAAGTCATAAATAACTTGGGGCTATTATAGAAAAGTTCTAGACACAAAAAAATATATGAAAACAAGGAAAATGACCATGAGGTTCATTACAACATCCACTACTAAAAGAACTTTCATCCGCGAATATAAAGACTGAAGGCTCAAACCGGTAGGGATACTGGGAACTCATTTCACGCTCGATCTCCCAAGTAGCCTCCTTTACTAGATGGTGACTCCACTGAACCATAACTATCGAAGTGTCCTTGGAGCGCATCTGTCTGACATCTCTCACCAAAATAGGCACAGGCTCTTCTTCAAATGCCAACCTCTTATCCAATTGAACCGAGTCCCATTGAAGCACGTGTGACTCATCTGGAATATACTACCGCAACATAGATGCATGGGACATTGGGTGAATAGGTAAAAAGGCAGGAGGCAGTGCCAACACATAAGCTACCTCTCCAACTGTCTGTAGAATCTTAAAGGATCCAATATACTTGAGGCTAAGCTTTTCCCTCCTCCTGAACCTCATCATGCCTTTCATGGGTAATACTCGGAGAAAGACCTTATCATCAACTTTGAACCTTAACAGACGTCATCTACGGTCAACATAACTCCTCTGTCTACTCTAGGATGATCGTAGCATGACCTAAATCACCCAAACTCGATCCAACGGCCCACAAAGAAAATATGTGCCATGGGGCCTAGAATCAGAAGTCTTTAACCAACCAATAGGAGATCGATATTGCCTACCATACAATGCCTCAAATGAGGCCATATGAATAGTCAAATGAAAGCTGTTATTATATATAAACTTCTTTAAAGGTAGAAACTGGTCCCACTGAACCCTAAAATCCAACACATAAGTGTGGAGCATGTCCTCCAAAACCTGGATAGTTTGCTCTGACTACCCATCAGTCTAGGGGTGAAATGTGGTGCTAATATTAACCTGGGTGCCTAACTCGTCCTTAAATGTCCTCCAGAATCTAGAAGTGAACTGAGAGCCTCGGTCTAAAATAATAGACACGGGGACCTCATGCAGGTGAATCACCTTCTGGATATTAACTTGGGATAACCTCTCGGCACAGTAGGAAACTCAAACGGGGATAAATATGCACACTTCATCAATCGAACCATGATAACCCAAATGTTATTGAAATTGCGGGAAGTGCGAGGCAATCCACCTACAAAATCTATAGTAACTTGCTCCTACTCCCACTCGAGAATGGGTAGCTACTAAAGTAATCCACTAGGTCATTGATGCTCAGTCTTTACTTGCTGACAAAAAAGGCATCGAGCCATAAACCCTGCTACATCTCTCTGCATACTACTTCACCCGTAATGCTACCTCAAATCCCTATACATCTTAGCTATCCCGGGGTGAATAAAGTACCTGGAGCTATGAGTCTCGCAAAGAATCAACAAAATTAAATCTTCAACCTTTGGAACACAAATACTACCATCAAACCTCAAGACACCCTCAGAATCTAGGGTATTCCTTGGAGACTCACTTCTTAATACCGGCTCTCAAATGCTACGAAGCCTTCTATCCTAAAATTGATGACACAAATCTTCTCCAACAAGTAGATTTGTCCTCAACACTAGCAATGATCCTCCGAGGGCCAGGGATATCTAAATGAGCCATTAAGTTAGCTAAGAACGGGATGTCCAAAGTCAATGGCTGCTGAGAAACTGAAATAAAGGTTTAGCTACCCATACCCACTGACTTCCGGTTCAAGGCATCTGCTACCACATTCCCTTGCCGGGATGATATAGAATATAGATATCATAGTCCTTCAATAACCCAATCCATCTATGTTGCCTCGAATTTAGCTTCTTCTGGGTAATAATATACTGAAGACTATGGTAGTAAGTAAATATCACAAAGTGAACCTCATACAAATAATGTCTCCAAATCCTAAGCACAAATCTATCGCTGCCAGCTTCAAGTCATGAGTTAGGTAGTTGCTCTCATGCACCTTCAGCTGCCTCGATGTATATGCAATAACATAACGCCAATGGATTAGAACATACCTGAAACACACACCAAACACATCATAATAAATAGTAAAACCCCCACCCTTAACCGAAAGCATCAGAACATAAGCTGAGGTAAGTAAATCCTTAAGCTTCAGAAAGCTCCCTCACAACCCATAGACCACTAAAATAGAACATCTCTACTGGTCAATCTGGTCATAGGGGTTGCAATAGAAGAAAAACCCTCAACGGACTGCCTATAGTAACCTACTAACCCAACAAAACTACGAACCTCAATAGGTGACATAGGCCTAGCCTAACTACAATTAGGCTCAATCTTAGATGAGTCTACCATAATCCCATCCTTAGACACCATGCCCCAAGAAAACTAAGGACTCAAGCCAAAACTTACATTTTGAGAACACGACATAAAGCTGATGATCTCTCAAAGTGTGTGGCACAGTCCTCAAATGTTGTTCATGCTCCTCCCTACGCCTTGAATATACCTAAATGTCAATAATAATTTATATCACAAAAGAGTCCCAATATAGCCTAAACACGCAGTTTATCATTTCCATTAAGGTTGCTAAGGCATTGGTCAGCCAAAAAGACATCACTAGGAACTCATAATAACTATAACGTGTCCTCAAGGTTGTCTTAGGTATGTCCGCAGTCCTAATGCTCAACTGATGGTAACCAGACCTCAGATTTATCTTAGAAAACATTGTTACACTTTGAAGTTGGTCAAAAAAATCACCAATACGAGGCATAGGATATTTATTCTTCACAATCACTTTATTCAACTCCAGATACCGCCAGAATTATCTACTGTGTGACATACTCGTACCCGGATATAAATTAAAAAGGCACAGTAGGGGTGAGTACGACCCACTTGTACTAGTTAGGTATCATAGTCCAACTGAGCAAAGAAGAAAATAAAAAATATAAAACACACACTATGGGCATGTCACCTACAATCAGAAAATCTCCCAAATGATAACCCACACCTTCTCCACTAATAGTTCTACAATATACATACATACTAATATGTAAGTACAAGAAAGAAACACAAATAGATAGATATCACAGTACAAGAAAAAAAGTACAAGTAGATGGATATCACATGAAGAACCAAAAGTACAACACCGAATGTACAAAGTGAATGAGATGTAACAAAGAAGATGATGATGATGATAATGATAATGTGATGCCCGAGGTTGTCGTGCAACCTTCGTATATACATACCAAGCTATGCTCCTGAGGTAGGACCCATGGAAGGTTGGTTAACCCATATACAATCTAATATCCAATACCAACATCCATAACTCCTCTTTGGCACATGTATCGACAGAGAGTTTTTAAAGATGCCATTTTATTAGAAAAAGCAGTGTTTCCAATATTTTCACGGTTGTACTAATGTTTCATAAATGTATATGATATAAGGATATAATGATAACAACCAACCAAAAATAAGAGTTTCAAATCCAACCAATATACCAACTATGTGAACCCAAATCTACTCAATATTTCAACCATCCATGAATCCAGTGTACTCCATACACCAATAGAGTAAAATACACATAAATATGTCATTGATACCACATAAATTCTAATTAGGATTTCTCATCATAAAAAATACAACCATATATCCATACATAAGGCCAATAATATCACATAAGACCCCATATGATCACACATAACAAGTAATGTCTCAAAACAACAAAATAACAATAATATAGGCCTCCACACAGGCACAACACAATTATAAAGTCATTTCCATGATTAGTTCCCATACCCCTGACATGTTTATATACCAATATTAACTACCCAGCTTAGTTTGTAGAAAGTTAAGTTATAACCTGCCTCAAATGTTGTAAACCGACGTAAAAAAGCCTTCAACATTGAGCTTTATCCTCACAAATGGACGTAAAATCAACTAAAATACACAAACATAGAATATACGCATTAAAAAGAGGCTACGAATATCCATATTACCCTTTTTCGGGTTGAGGTCAAAACGGACCCTCAAAATGAGTTCTTAAAAAACAAGGGTAAAACTGAATTTTTTGTCCAAAAATATATTTTTCATGATTAAATAAACTTATAGAAGAAAATTCAAGTGAAAATGGGTTGGAATTGGGGTTTAAATTGAAGAATTTCAAATTTAGGCCTTTCCGGCCAAAATCACCAAATTCCATGTTTGAATTCAAGTTTTAAAGAGGATCTAAATAATAAGAATTAAAGAAAACAATTAAAATAGGAATTTGAAGATTACCCAAGATTAAAAATGGAAGGAATTTTCCAAAAATTTAAAACTCCAAGCTCCAAATCTCAATATTGGTGAAAATCGTGAAAATGAGGAATATAACCCACATAGGCATCGCCTACGTGACCATCAGATTGTTTAAGTGACCATCGCTTACGTGATGCTCGCCTTGTCGTGCAATCAACATGGTTGTCATTTAAACGACATATGCTTATATGATGGATGAGTCAATTACGCGGTACCCTCAACTGGCTGCCAGATTATTTAAGCAATCAATAGGTCACCTAAGTGGGTGCACCAGCTGAGTGGTGCACCATCTAGAGACTTGGAGAATTCTATGTATCCATGGACCCCTCGGGATTCATTCAAAGTTTCAAAAATATAAATAAACTATGCTACTAGACTATTACGATGTTTCAGACTCAATAGCGATATTAGATTTTTTTAAAAATACCGTTTTCACAAAGTTGACCTCCAAAATCTAATTTCAAAATTTTCCAAACCGCGGGTTGAAATGAGATATAAAAGCGGTAAAACCCCATCAACCATGTCACTAATCTAAAATCGATATTTTGGATCTGCTGGCACAGTCCATTTTGCCTTCCGAAGCACAAATCAATAACTATTGATCGAAATCAACTATAAAACCTTTTTAACCACCAAAAATTATAATCTCACACAAATGCATTGGGAACCATGTCAATCATCCCCACTACCCAAAAATATCACAAAGCAACCACGAAGAGGGGTAAAATGGTTAAATCATAAATAAGTAAACATTTCATAAATTGCACCAAAAATTAGGTCATTACAAAAAAAAAGCTGGATAAATTGATATCATCCACATTTTAAAAGATTTTATTGACTCATCTAAATATGAATAATTTTTTCCCCTTCTCCTACCAAATTGAGTTCTAATTAATTTTGTTGCATGCCTCATTTTGTTTGAAAGAAACATGTGAAAACCTTATTATAGATTTAGATATTGATATATTTTTTTAATTCAATAAATTTATGTATATTTAGGAAATAAGTGGAAAGTAAAACAATAATCAATATTCTTTACAGTTTATAATATTTAAATAATTCCTAAACTACTATAGTAATAAAAATATTGATAACTTTTCAATTAATAAATGTATAAAATGAGCACTCACATCACGCGAAGTACAGATACATTTACTAATGGATAAAGAATGAATGATGTGATAATTGGTGGCTTTATACCCGATACTTTCAAACCCATGGTTATATGCATAGTTAACTTTTGAATGTGACTCTTTAGACGACTTACCCAAGCTACTCTTTGTTTTACTCTTTTCACTTGATATAAACTTTTTATAATTTACTCTTTTCACTTGATATAAACTTTTTATAAAATATTTTTTCTTAAAATTTATCATCAAAAATAATTTTTGGTTTATATATGACTATAAATTATTTCATTAAAAATAAAAATAAAAATATTTTAGTTCTAAAAATATGACATTTTACTTCAAACATGACAAAAATAATGTACTACTACTACCTAAATTTAGAATCCATTTGACTATAGATTTTTAATAGTTTTCAAGTAGTGTTAGGTCATATAATTTATCATTATTTGTCAAATAATTTAAATTTTAAATACTAGAAATACTAGTATTTGGATCAAATTCTATCTTTTGTGAACTTTAAAAAGTGAAATATGTTTATCCAATACTATGATCAATCATATGGTGAAACTTCATCCATAAATAACTTTCCAAAAATATTTAAAAATCTATACTCAAACCCTAGCTTAGACAAATGTGGCTTATAGATTGACTTTATGGTTTTTGGGATATTTGTGGACCAAATGGAGATACAAACCTAAACCCAAATGAAATTCAAAACTCAACATAGGCATGCATTTCAATATAAGTGTGTCAAATTCAGTCAACCACCCTTTTGGGGCTACTGGCACTAACCTCCACTAGGTCAATTCTACAAAATAAAAGATACTTTTAAGTAAAAGAACATTTTCTAAACTTCTAGTTCCAACTTCCAAGACAAAAAGTATTTGGTAAGTGTACTATTTATTTTATGAAATTTCCATTTCTTTTTGTTGCATGGTTTAGATTTATTATAACAAAAAGAGGTCTTTTTTTTAAAAAAATAATCACTAACTAGAATTTGACAAATAATTAGAGAAAGGTGTAAAGTGATCTCTTTTAAATAAGTTCACATAAGTTGAGTGTGCTTGTGACACACTCTATAAAAATATATTTTTGTATCTGGATCGACGTGGAGTTGGGGCATTCCCTGGTATTTCTTAATACCTCCGATTTGTACGGCTAACACACACTAAGTCCCTTTCAGTAAAGGAAGCTAAACCCATATAGCCCGTGGGTGCCTTCTTTATGAAGGTTAAGCTACATGGCCCAGATTAATATTTTACTTGCATGCTAAACCTTGTTCCCTATCCCAACATGTTACATATATATATATATATATATAATGTGTGCATGCGGATTTTTAATGTGGTTTTGACTTGGCATCATGTTATCCCTTTCCCAAATTACATGCTAGTGCTCAACTCGCTAATCATCTCTACATGGTGTGTCCCTATGCGATTCAAGAACGAATAATATTTCTGTATTTCTTGTATAGCGATTGGTGATCTTGGACTATTCCTGAGTCAGCTTAAAGTGGTGAGCCTCCCTCTTCAGAAAGGCTATTACTTCTTGGTTTAACTTGCGTCATAGAATATTTCTTTGATTTTAGTTTTGGTTATTATTGGGGGCATGTCCCAACTTGGATTGATTTGGTTTTGTTAGAGGCTTTGTGGATACTTTGGATTAAAATCGGTTGTTGAAATTATTAGAGTCCTTTGAGTTATTGGTTATTATATCTTGTTATATATTCAGAATTTTATATCTATAGTTATTCTATGTTCTATTTGACTAGGAAAAAGAGGGTGGTCTTCGGTCCACGACGGACTTGAGATACCCGTCATGGCCAGGCCCTAGTTTTTGTCATGAAATAATTGGTATCAGAGCTCTAGGTTCATGGTCAATTGGGTGTCCAAAAAGCCGTGTCAAGTAGAGTCTCTTTAATGGGTATTTAGCATGTCACATTTATAAGAGAGAGGCTATGAGACATTTAGGAATGTTTCCCTTTCTTCTTGTTCTATTTTGGGCTATAGATTCTAAGGTCTTGAACTTCTCTAATTCCCATTTGTTCGTATTTCAGATCATGCCTCCCATAAGATCTGATGCTTGTGGAAACTCCCCCATCCCACTTGCAGATAATGTGGTGGAACTCGTCCTACTTATGGGGTACAGACTCAGTTTCCATGGTGCATCACTGCTTTGATACAATTTGTCATGACCCAAAATCTATAGGTCATGATGACACTTGTCGTGGCGAGCCTTGAAAAGTAAGCCTATCACACAAACCCATACACAAGAGGGGAAAAGAAAAAAATAACCCCAAGGTAAGGCTTCTAGAACGAAGACGAACCATACAAGTCTCCATAACTCACAAAACCAGGTGTTAACTATATAATAACTATCTAGTACAACTCGAATCTAATAAAATACATAAGATATCCAAATACAAGAGAAACCCTATCTTTGAAATGAAGATAAAGACATAGTCTATAAAAAAAAGGTAGCAGAAAACATCTGGACACCTGAAAATCATCAACCACCTTGAAAGCTTCAACAATCACCCGAGTCAAGCAATATAGGGTGAATATGGACCTGAATTCGCACAAAAAAGGTACAGTAGAAGTGAGTATGATCTACTTGTACTCAGTAGGTATGATAGGCCGATCGAGCAAAGTAGAAAACAAAGTACACAAAATACACACTAAGGGCACGTCACCTTTAATCAGAAAATGTCCCATAGTGGTAGCCCACACCGCTTGCACTAACAGTTCTTATATATATATATATATATATATATATCATAAATACAATAATTGTAACATAAGTATATATTATATCACACGCAAATATAAACAGTGAATAACATGTATATACAGAATGGTCAAGTATAAGTGACATGATATAGAGCAAGTAGACATATAATAAGTCAATATGGAAATCCAATCACAATATCAATCTCAATAAAGAAAATAAAATGTATAATATAATGATGATGATGATGATGTACGAGGTTGGCACAAAACCTTGGGATTGGCACGCAACCTTGAGATTGGAAACAACCTTGAGATTGGAACACAACTTTGAGATTGGCACACAACCTTGAGATCAGTACACAACCTTGAGTAATATTCAGTATTTCTAGTGTTTTTAATATTTCTAGTAATTCTAGTATTTCCAATTTTTTCCAATATTTCTCATAATTCCTGTATTTCTAGTCTTTCCAAAGAATATACATAACATAAGACACAAATTAAGTACAAAAACATGACAACAAATAAATATAAAGCAATAAAATAAACAAGTACAATGATGCATATGGTAACATAAGAATGATGATACAAGATTCACGACTATTCAAAATGAGTATTTCCACAACCAATCCACATGTTGTATTTCCACAACTAATCCATATGAAGTACTTCCACAGCCAACCACAATGTTATAATTTCACAACCACGTGAGCCAATATCCACTTACTATTTTCTCTATCCATGAATTTTTCACATGATTTACTTGTCCATAAAGTATGAATATATCAAAATATGCCAAAGGCACCACAATAGGCATTTCTAACAACATAATACAATTATTCTTGTGTATTCAAGGCTATCAAGATATCTCAGATTCAACAATTACATCACATTTAGGCTCCCACATAGGCACAACATACAGATAGACATATTTCATAATTAATTCCCACCCTTAACATGTATTTTTGTATACAAATTGACTACCTAGCCTAGTCTAAAGTGTTAAGCCATAACCTACCTCGAAGGAAAAAACCATTCTACTACACTTTGATCCTGCAACCTTACTTCTCAAATGATTTAAAAAATAACTTAAACAAAGAAATATTGAATCTATGTATCAAAACAAAGCCAAGGATATCCATATTTCCTACTTTTGGTTCGGGTTAAAACGGCCCCCGAAATGAGTTTTCAAAAAAAAGAAAAAAATCATAACTTTACTTCAAAAATGTGTTCTCCATACCTTTAGAAATCTACAATTGAAAACTCAAGTCAAATAGAGTAAAAAAATAAGGTTAAAAGAAAAACCATTTTTAGTCTTTACTAGATAAAATCTTTGAAATCTGTTTTAAAATCAAGAATCAAAAATATTTTGAAAATAAAATCAAGGAAAAATAAGTAATTATAGGATTAGAAATATTATTCAAGTAAAAAGTAGCGAAATTTGGGGATAAATAAAGTAAGAAGGTTTTTGGAGTTTTTGAATAATGAATCAAGAATTAAATTAAGAAAAAGATGAAATCTCACCTTAAATCCATAAATGAATCAACAAATAGATGTTAATCTAGCTCCCCAATCACCACAAGCTTCACTTTTAAGCTCTCGCACTATTTTAGGATTTATCTCTCAAGAGGCAAGGTGAAAAATGAGCAGAAATGAGGAAAAATATGTTATTTATACTCATATTAGGTTACTAGGTGTATAAAGCATCAATCGCATGCACCAAATGTGCTTTACCCTTTCTGCTCTAGGTTGCACCAGCAACTTGGTGCACCATATTTTTTGAGTCCAACATGGACTTCGATAGGGTTTATGGAATTCGTTCAGAGTCTAATTTATGCAAATGAACTATGTAATTCCACTAAATTCGGTGTTCTGAATGTATTGGTGAAGTTGGATTCTTGAAAACACTATTTTCATAGAGTTGATCCTCAAAATCCAAAATTATAATTTTTCAAACCAAGGATCAACGTGGGGTTAGGGCATTCTCCAGTCTTTCTTGATACCTCTGGTTTGTGTGGCTAACACACACTGAGGCCCTTTCAGCAGGGAGAGCTAAACCCATATAGCCCATGGGAGCCTTTTTTATAACGGTTAAGCTACATAGCCCAGATTAATATTTTACTTGCATGTTAAACCTTGTTCCCTATCCCAACATGTTACATATATATACAATGTGTGCATGTGGATTTTTATTGTTATATTGACTTGTCAGTATGCTATCCCCTTCCCAAATTACATACTAGTGCTTAACTTGCTAACCATTTCTGAATATCGTAGCCCCACGTGATGTAAGAACCAAAGATATTTCTGCATTTCCTTCATAGTGAATAGTGATCTTGGACCATTCATGAGTTAGATTAATGTGGTGAGCCTCCTTTTTCTGAGAAAGGCTATTACTTCTTAGTTTACCTTATATCATAGACTATTTCTTTGATTTTAGTTTTGGTTATCATTGGGTGCATGTCCCAACTTGGATTGATTTGGTTTCGTTAGAGTCTTTGTGGATACTATGGATTGAAATTGGTTGTTGACATTCTTAGAGTCCTTTAAGTTATTGGTTATTCAATCTTGTTATATGTTTCAAATTCCATAGTTATAGTTATATCGTGTTCAGTTTGACTAGGAAAATAAGGGTGCTCTTCGGTCTACGATAGACTTGAGATACCCATTATGACCAGGCCCTAGTTAGGGTCGTGACAAAGTTAGTATCAAAGCCCTTGGTTTATGGTTAATTAGGTGTCTAAAAAACCGTGCCAAGTAGAGTCTCTTTAATGGGTGTTTAGAATGACACTTTATAAGAGAGAGGCTATGAAACATTTAGGAGTATTTTCCTTTCTTGTTGTTCTATTCTGGGCTATAGAGTCTAAGGTCTCAAACTTTTCTAATTCCCATTTGGTCATATTTTATATCATGCCTCCCAAAAGATCTAATGCTTGTGGAAACTCCCCTGTCCCACTTACAGAGAATGTGGATGGAACTCGTCCTGCTTATAGGGTACATACTCTGTCTTGGGTCCCTACTTCTTGTTTCCCTCATAGAGTTCCACAGTCCCTACTAGTCCTCCTCGGGTTGATAATACTCTGTCTCAATGCCTCAAGTTGATATGTCAAATGCTGAGTTCTGCCAGTCGATTTATTTTCTTACTCAATTAGTGTTCTCTCAGCCATGCCAATCTAACCAATTTGCTCTTGTCACCCCTTCTTCTAAGGCCATAAGGGGTGGCCAGTTCATGAGGTTGTGTAATAACCCATGATTTTTCCTACCTTAAATTCATCCTTAGAGTGTGATTGGATATCTTCCAAAACAAATACTATTTATTTGGTGTAGAATTCTATCGATTTGGACTTTTCATTGCGTAGGAAATTGAATTAGCTTTCCAACGATATAAGATTCGCCTAAATCCAATAACCGAGTAAGAAGTTATGGCTATTTTAAGTTCCAATCATAAAATGCCATGATTTGGGCCCTTAGCACATCGCGAAGAAGCGTAAAATCGCAATTGTCAATTTTCAGTGAGACTCTACAATTTTGGCGTATCGTGGAGAGGCCAAATTTCCCGTTTGGCAATTTCCATCGAGACCTCATGATATTGGCGCATCGTGCCAGTGGTCAAAATGACAAACTAAAGGGCTCCGTGATAGTGGCGCATCACGGTGGAAGCCTAGTTCCCACTCGTCCATTTTCAGTGAGCCACCGCCATAGTGGCGCTTCACGTGGCCACCTAAATCGGGAAAAAATATGTTTTTCAGTTTCGTATAAACACTTAAAGGGGGTATTTTGGTAGATCTCCAACCCCCAATCCATCCAAAAACAAAAGATTAATCATATTTCAAAAACTTTATGCTATTTATTCACCATTCTTTTTAAAAACAAAACCCTAGAAATCAAAAGCTCCTTCTCCAAGAAACCCAAATTCCTCCATTAATTTTCCAAGGAAATTCAAGACTAAGGATTCCCAATACAAGAACTCTAAGAATTCATCTCCAAAGCATCAATTGGAATCCAAATTCGAGTTTCTCATCAAAGATCATTAATTTAAGGTATGTGGGGTTCGAACAAGGATAATTCTTTCATCCTTGTGCCCAAAACTTTACTTTAATTACAAATTTACTTCAATTAATGAGATTTCCCATGAAATTCAAGTTAGGTTTATACCCATTATCATTATTTGCATGATCTTGAGATTTTTCATGATTTAGAAGTTGAATTATATGACTTTTCATTTATATTTTCCCTATTTTGAGGTTCAGGTTTAGAAAAGGCAACCAGGGTTAGCTATGATTACTTGTAGTTTAGAGCACCGTGTGGCTTCCCAGGGATCAGATTTTGGAGCGTTACAAACTTGGTATCAGAGCCTAAGGTTTAGATAGTTTTAGGGAGTCAGACAAGTCGCATTACATATAGTGTTGATCATCGGTGTGAAGCGCTCCACATCTATGAGCAAGAGGCTATGGAGCATTTAGGAAATCATCTCTTCTTTCATGATCTATCATGCATTAATTATCTCTATCTACTTCTAACTTGTCCTCTCACATGATACAAAATGCTTCCTCGTTAAGCTAACGTCCACAAAAATAATAACCATCCACCTTAGCCCACAGATCCTTTGAATAAGAATTTATCATATGCAGAGTTTTAGGCTGCCTTTCAGCCGCTAGCCCAAGCTGTGACAACAATGTTCAGGGCAATCATCAGGACGCACTCCCACTTCAGTAAGATGGGGACTTAGCCACAGCAAGGATCTAAGATTTTATGAGAATGAACCCACCAAAATTCTTTAGGTTGAAAGCAGATGAGGACCCACAACTTTATCTAGATGAGGTTAAAAAGATCACCCAAATTATGTATGTTTTTGAAGAGGAGAGTGTAGAATTTGCATCCTATAGGCTTAAGGATGTTTCTTATGATGACGTGGTGATATGGAAGAAAAGTAGAGGAGAGAATACAACTCCTATGACTTGGCAGATATTGTAGAATGCGTTCTTAGACAAGTTCTTCCAACGTGAGATAAGGAAATCTAAGATAGAACAGTTCATGAAACTGATCCAGGGCTCAGAGTATTGCCTCAAGTTCAACCAGTTGTCTAAGTATGCCCCTAAATAAATGGCTGACCCTAGGTCAAGCATGAGTAAGTTTGTGACCGGTGTGTCTGAGTTAGTAGTTACGAAGTATAGGACTCTATGCTTATTGGAGATATGGATCTTTCTAGATTAATGATGCACGCTCAATAAATTAAGGCAGAAAATAAGAAGGAAAGAGAGAGAGAAAATAAGAGGGATAGAACAGGGTAGTTTGATTATGGTTAGAACAGGTCTGGAGGAGGATATCATTTTCAGTTTCAGAATTATTTATCTATGCCTACACCTTCTTCAGCCAGTGCTCATGTACCTAGAAATAGGAAAGAATAGTGGGGTAAGTCTTCTATGTCCAGATCTCAGAATAGTGTAAGTGGGAAGCCTAATCATCCCCCATGTGCTAAGTATGGTAAGAATCATGGAGGTGAATGTCTGTGGGGCCGTAAGGGTTGTTATGATTATGGCCAACAGGGTCACAAAATCAAAGAGTGCCCATATACAAAATGGGGTAATAGAGATGTTCATCCTTAGACTCAGGCTAATAGTGCACCAGCTCATCTAGGTCGCCCATCTCTATCTTAGGGTGCATTATTTAATACAAGTGGCGGTTAACACTAGAATAAGTTTTATGCTCTACTATTCCAGCAGGAGCAAGAGGATTCACCTAATGTTGTGAATTGTATGATTTGTGTCTTTCATTTTCATGTTTATGTGTTGTTAGACCCTGGGTCGAGTTTCTCTTATATTACCCCACTAGTTGCTGTGAATTTTGAGATAAGTTCTGAAAAGATCCCTGAGCCTTTCTTGGTTTCTACCCTAGTAGGTGAGTCAGTTGTTACTAAACAAATCTATAAAAAGTGTTCTATCACTGTCCTTTTATAAAGTTATGTTAGTAGAATTGATAGAGTTAGATATGGTTGATTTTGATCTTATTCTTGGCATGGGTTAGCTCTATTCTTGTTATGCTTCTATAGACTGTCGCACCCGTTTGGTGATATTTTAGTTCCCAAATGAGCCAGTTTTTGAGTGGTCAGGTAATTTAGTGTCTCCCAAGAGTCATTTCATATCTTACCTCAAGGCCAAAAAGTTGATATCCAAAGGTTGCATTTATCATCTAGTTTGAGTCAAAGATACAAAGTCTGAGACTCCAACACTTCAGTCCATCTGAGTGGTCAACGAGTTCCCTGATATTTTTCTAGAAAATATCCTAGGGTACCTCTCGATAGAGAGATAGAATTTGGTATTAAACCTCTCCCGGATACATAGCCTATTTCTATCCCTCCTTATTATATGGCTCCTTCAGAGCATAAGGAGTTGAAAGAACAACTCAAAGATCTTCTAGATAAAGGTTTCGTAAGGCCAAATGTTTCTCCATAGGGCACTCCCGTCCTATCCGTGTGAAAGAAAGATGGTTTTTTGTGTATGTGCATCGACTATCGCTAGCTAAATAAAGTTACAATCAAGAACAAATATCCTCTTCCTAGAATTGATGACTTATTTGATCAACTCCAAGGTGAAAGTTATTTCTCAAAGATAGACCTTAGATCTGGCTATCATCAGCTTAAGGTAAAGGAATGTTATATTCCAAATATAGCATTTAGAACCTGTTATTATCATTTTAAGTTTCTAGTCATGTCTTTTGGGCTAACTAATACCCCAATAGCTTTTATGGACCTCATGAATCAAGTGTTCAAACAGTATCTAGACATGTTTGTCATAGTATTCATAGATGACATCTTTGTGTACTCCCGTAGTGAGAATGACCATGTAGATAATCTTAAAATTGTCTTGCAAACTCTTAGAGACCATTGATTGTTCAGCAAATTCAGCAAGTGTAAATTTTAGCTAAGATCAGTAGCCTTTCTCGGCCATATTGTTTCTGCCGATGGCATTAGAGTCGATTCCCAAAAGACAAAAGCCATAAGAAATTGGTCTAGACCTATCTCTCCATCAGACATTAGGAGTTTTTTGGATCTAGTTAGTTATTACCATCATTTTGTTGAAGTTTTCTTTTTTATCGCATCTTCTATGTCTAGATTGACCCAAAAGAAAGTTAAGTTCCTATGGTCAGATTCCTGCGAAAAGAGTTTTCAGGAGTTAAAACTCAACTCACTTCAGCCCAGTTTTAGCATTACCTGATGGTACTGATGACTTTGTTGTTTATTGTGATTCCTCTAGAGTAGGTTCGGGTTGTATGTTAATGCCGAGAGGTAAGGTCATAGCCTATGCCTCTAGATAGTTGAAGCCTCATGAAAAGAATTACCCAACCCATGATTTGGAATTAGCTGCTGTGGTATTTACTTTGAAAATATGGAGACATTATCTGTATGGTGTGCATATTGATGTGTTCATAGACTACAAAAGTTTGCAGTATGTGTTTACTCAGAGGGAGTTGAATCTCCATCAGAGAAGATGGTTAGAGTTGTTGAAGGACTATGATATGAGTGTATTGTATCGTCCGAGCAAGGCCAATGTAGTGGTAGACACCCTTAGTAGGTTATCTATGGGCAGTATTGCTCATGTGGAGAATGATAAGAAAGAGTTAACTCGATAAGTTCTTCGTTTGGCTAGATTGGGTGTTAGGCTGGTTGATTCAGCTGGAGGGAGTTTTTGAATTCAGAGTAGTTCTGAATCTTCTCTAGTTTCAGAAGTGAAGAAGAAGCAAGATAAGGATTCTAGTTTGGTCAAACTAAAGGAGTCGGTTAACGACCAAAAAGTAGAGGTTTTCTCCCAAGGGGGAGATGATGTGTTAAGATACCAGAATAGATTGTGTGTGCCTTGTGTTGATGAGTTGAGACAGAGAATTATCGCTGAGGTGCACGGTGCACATTATTCTATCCATCCAGGAGCTACCAAGATATGCGGTGACTTGTGGGAAATCTATTGGTGGAGTGGAATGTAGAGAGATATATTAAAGTTTGTAGCAAAGTATACAACTTGTCAACAGGTTAAGGTGGAACACCAAAGACCTGGTGGTATGTTGCAAGAGTTTGGTATCCCTACTTGGAAGTGGGAAGAGGTGAATATAGATTTTGTGACTAATTTACCCCAATTGCGATGTCATCATGATTTGATTTGGGTTATTGTAGACAGATTGACTAAGTCAACGTATTTCCTGCCAGTTCACATGTCTTATACAACTTAGGATTATACTAAGTTATATATTCGAGAGTTAGTTAGATTGCATGGGGTTCCCTTGTCTATCATATCAGATAGGGGTACTCAGTTTACTTCTAGTTTTAGAGATATTTTTAGAAGGATCTTGGTACCCAAGTCCATCTTAGCTCAGCTTTTCACCCTCAGACAGATGGTCAAGCATAGAGGACCATCCAAACTCTAAAAGATATATTGAGGCCATGCACTCTTAATTTCAAAGGTAGTTGGGATGAGCATTTCCTATTGATTAAGTTTGCTTATAATAATAGCTACTATTCTAGCATTTAGATGGCTCAGTTTGAGGCTCTTTATAGGAGGAGATATAGATCACCCATATGTTGGTTTGAAATGGGTGAGGTCACTTTGCTTGGGTCTGATGCAGTCTTTAAAGCTATTGAGAAAGTTAAGTTGATTAGGGAAAGATTGAAAATAGCCCAGAGTCATCAAAAATCCTATGTGAATGTGAGAATAAGGGACCTCAAGTTTGAGGTTGCTGATCTAGTGTAACTAAGGATTTCACCCATGAAAAGAGTGAAGAGATTTGGCAAGAAGGGAAAGTTAGTCCCTAATATATTGGCCCTTTCAAAATTATGAGTCGTGTTGGGAAAGTAGCTTATGATCTCAATTTGCCCACAGATTTGTCAGCTATTCATACTGTGTTTAACGTCTCTATGCTTAAGAAGAGTATCGGTAACTTCACTATTGTAGTTCCTTTAGAAATCTCAGATATTCAGAACAGTCTTTCTTACGAAGAAATTCCAGTCGAGATTTTAGATCATCAGATCCGTAGACTAAGGAACAAAGAAGTTCCATTGGTCAAAGTTTTTTGGCGAAATCAGTCTGTTGAGGGCACCACTTGGGAAGCAGAAGCAGATATGCGAGCCAAGTACCCTCATTTTTTCTCCGCAAACTTAATATAGGCGAAGATAACACTCTTCCTTAATTTAATTCTTTTCTAATCATACGTTACATTCTTCTATATAGTTGTCCTCATGTAAGTTCATGCACTCATAGATTATTCAGAAGCTCAGAATGATTTAGATTCAGACTCGCAGTTTATTTTAGTTGTCTAAGCTACCTTATATTCTCAGTTTCCTTAGAAATTTTAGCTTAACTAGCCACATACGAGGATGAATGTTTCCAAGGAGGAGATATTGTAATACCCCATGATTTTTTCTAGCTTAAATTTATCTTTAGAATGTGAAGGGATAGCTTTCAAAATAACTACTATTTATTTTGTGTGGAGTTCCTTATATTTGGACTTTCTATTATGTAGGAAATTGAATTAGCTTTCCAGTAATATAAGATTTTCCTAAATCTGATAACCGAGTAAGAAGTTATGACTATTTTAAGCTCCAGTCATAAAATACCGTGATTTGGGCCCTTAGCACGTCGCGGAAAAGTGTAAAATCACAATTGTCAATTTCCAGTGAGTCTCCTTAATTTTGGCTCATCGCAGAGATGCCCAATTTCCCGTTTAGCAATTTCCAGTGAGACCTCGTGATGCTGGCGCGTCGTGCCAGTAGTAAAAATGACAAACTAAATGACTCTGCAATAGTGGCGCATCATAGTTAAAGCCCAGTTCCTGCTCATCCATTTACAGTGAGCCACCACGATAGTGGTGCATCATGGTGGCCATCCAGATAGAGAAAATATACGTCTTCCAATTTCATATAAACATTTAAAGGGGGTATTTTGGTAAATTTCCAACCCCCAATCCGTCCAAAAACAAAAGACTAATCATATTTCAAGCACTTTATGCTCTTTATTCACCATTCTTTTAAAAAACAAAACCCTAGAAATTAAAAGCTCCTCCTCCAAAAAACCCAAATTCCTCCATTAATTTTCCAAGGAAATTCAAGACTAAGGATTCCCAATACAAGAACTCTAAGAATTCTTCTCCAAAGCATCAATAGGAATCCAAGATTCGAGTTTCTCATCAAAGATCATCAATTTAAGGTATGTGGGGTTTGAACAAGGATAATTCTTTCATCCTTGTGCCCTAAACTTTACTTTAATTACAAATTTACTGCAATTTATGAGATTTCTCATGAAATTTAAGTTAGGGTTTATACCCATTATCATTATTTGCAAGATATTATGATTTCCCATGATTTAGAAGTTGAATTATATGACTTTTCATTCATATTTTCCCCTATTTTGAGGTTCAGATTTAGAAAAGGCAGTCAAGGTTAGCGTAGGACTACTTGTAGTTCAGAGCACCATGTGGAATCTTAGGTATCAAATTTTGGGGCATTAGAGGTTGAGTCCTTTAATATTCATTGGTTTCAAGGTTGAGAAGGATACTCAAGGGTTCGTAGATGAGATAGAAAAGTTTTTTTAGTAATGCATGCTTTTGACTTAGAGGGTATGGAGTTCATCGTATATCAGTTAAACGATATGGTATATTAATAGTATGAGGAATGGGGGAGATTGAGAGGTAAAGATGCTGATCCTTCTATGTGGGATGAGTTATCTAGTGCCTTTCTTGATTTCTTCTTTTCTCAGGAGTTGAGAGAAGCGAGAGATGAGGAGTTTATGAATTTGAAACAAGGTAGGATGATGGTAAATGAGTACGCCCTATTTAAGAGACTGAAAATTAATTTCCAAGGAATGTCTATATCATTTTGTTTGGGTTAAAGATTCTAATTCCAAGGGTTCTTCTTTGCAAACTGTCCTTGTAGTTGGTGAGTTTTCTAAAGTATTTCCTGACAATCTTCCTGGTATTTCTCCAAATAGGGAGATTGATTTTGGGATTGACCTTCTTTTGAATACTCATCTTATCTTCATTTCCCTATATAGAATGGCTTCAGCTGAGTTGAAAGAACTTAAGGAGCAGTTAAAAGATCTTCAGGATAAGGGTTTTATCTTTCCTAGTGTTTCTTTGTAGATTGCTCCTGTTCTCTTCGTGCGCAAGAAGGATGGTTCCCTTCGAATATGTATATATTATCACCAATTGAATAAGGTGATAGTGAAGAATAAGTACCATTTTTCTAGGATCGATGACCTGTTCGACTAGTTTCAGGGTGCTAAGTATTTTTCCAAGATTGATCTCTATTTGGGTTATCATTAGTTAAAAATTATGGAGGTGGATATCCCTAAGACTATTTTCCAAACCTGATATGGTCATTACAAGTTTTTAGTGATATCCTTTGGTCTGACTAATGCTCCGATGACATTCATGGATCTTATGAATCGGGTATTCCATCAATTCCTAAATTTATTTGTGATTGTGTTTATTGATGACATCCTAGTTTATGTAAAGAGTGAGAAGGACTACACCAATCACCTCAGTATAGTGTTGCAGACTTTGAAAGATCAAAAGTTGTATGCCAAATTTTCTAAGTGTGAATTTTGATTAAATATTTTAACCTTTCTTGCTCTTGCTGTTTTTATTTAGAGAATCATGGTGGATCCATAAAAATTAGAGGTGATAAAGATGTAGCCTAGACCCACGACTCCAATCGCTATTCAGAGCTATTTGGGCTTAGCCGATTATTATAGGAGGTTTGTGGAGAGTTTTTCTTCAATTGTTGCTCCATTGACTAAGTTGACTATGAAAAAGGTAAAGTTCTTATGGTCTGATGCCTGTGTGGGTAGCTTTGATAAGTTTAAGGATAAGTTAACTTCAACTATGGTTTTAGCCCTACTGAGGGCACAGATAGTTTCATTGTATATTGTGATGCATCAAGTATGGGACTGGATTGTTTTTAGATGCACATGGAAGGGTGGTAGAGTATGCCTCTAGGCATTTAAAAGTGCATAATAAGAATTATTTGACTCATGATTTGGAGTTGTTGGTTGTAATTTTTGCTTTAAAGATTTAGCGCTATTACTGGTATGGAGTTTATTTTGATATATATTCTGATCACAAGATCTTATAGTATGTGTTCACCTAGAGGGAGTTGAATCTCAGGCAAAGAAGATAGCTTAATTTAATCAAGGATTATGATATAAGGCTCCACTATCATTCAGGGAAAGCCAATGTGGTTGTTGATGCTCTTAGAAGGTTATGCATAGGGAGCTTATCTCATGTTGATGAGATGAAACAAGGTTTGGTGAAGGATATTCACCGTTTGGCTATTCTTAGAGTTTATCTTTTGGATTCTGAAGATAGAAGGGTAATCATTCAAGAGGTGGTTCTCTTGGTACTAAGGTAAATGAGAAGCAGGTTTTGGATCCTACCTTGATGCAGATTAAAGAAGTTATGGGTCAGTAAAAAGTCTTGGCTTTTGAGATTGGTGGTGATGGTATCCTAAGGTACAAAGGTAGATTATGCATTCCCAATTTTGATTGGTTTTAGGAAAGGATTTTGGCTGAGGCTGATGAATCAAGGTACACTATTCATCCTAGTTCGATGAAGATGTATCATGACTAAAAAAAGATCTATTGGTGGAAAGATGAAGAGGGATGTGGCCAATTTTTTGGCTAAGCATATGGTTTGTCAACAAGTAAAGGTGGAGCATTTGATGCCTGGTAGTTTGTCTCAAGAGATTGAGTTGCTCAAATGGAAATTGGAAGTAATTAATATGGATTTGGTTACCAGTCTCCCATTGTCTCATAGTTAGTTTAAATTAATTTGGGTCATCATGGATAGGATGACTAAGTTTGCTCATTTTGTGCTAGTAAGGACTAATTATTAGGCATAGGATTATGCTAAACTTTTCATTCAGGAGATCGTCAAGTTACATGGTGCACCTATTTCTATTATATCTGATCAAAAAACACAATTCTCTTCTTATTTTTGGCATTTTTCAGCGTGGTTTGGGAACTAAGGTGAACCTTAGCACCGCTTTCCACTCTCATATGGATGGACAAGAAAAAAGGACTATTTAGAATTTGGAAGATATGCTAAAGGGCTGTGTGATAGACTTGGGTGGAAGTTGGATTGATCATTCGCCTTTGATATAATTTTTGTATAATAACATCTATGACCCGAGTATTCTGATGGCTTCGTTTGAGGCCTTGTATGGTAGGAGGTGTAGGTCTCCTATTGGGTGGTTTAAAGTTTGTAAGACTAAGTTGTTCGTCCCGGACTTGGTTTACCAATCCATAAAAAAGGATAAAGGTGATTCGGGATAGAATTAAGACCTCTCAAAGTCGCCAAAAGTCTTATGTGTATGTGAGGCGTAGAGAGTTGGAATTTGATATTGCTGATTGGGTATTCTTGAAGGTGTCTCCTATAAAGAGAGTGATATGGTTTGGAAAGAAGGAAAAGCTCAGTCCATATTATATTGGCATGTACTTGATCTTTAGGAGAGTGGGAAATGTGGCTTATGAATTGAAGTTGCCTTCAATGTTGAAGAAGGGCGTGGGTGATTCTTTCTTGGTTGTTCCTTTGGAGAGTGTTGGTAATTTGGATTCTCTTATGAGGAAGTCCTAGTTGAGATTTTGGATAGGAAAGTCTGTCATTTAAGCACTAAGGATATGGCTTTGGTGAAGGTTCTATGGAGGAATCATAAGATTGAAGAAGCTACTTGGGAAGATGAAGAGGACATGAAGTCCAGATATCCATTCCTATTTTTCGCTTTTGATAATCATGCTCAAACTATGTGTATTTCTAAATATCTTTGTTTTCTGTGTTTGTTAAAGGAAAGTGTGATTTTTTTGTGTGTTAAATCTTGCTAATGAATGCCTTGTCTCACTATTCAGGGATGAATGATCCTTGGGGGAGAATATAACACCCCAAATTTTTGGCCTTGGAAAGTTCTGAGTCTTTGAACTTACTGTCTAGCCTATGGCTCTCTTTACAAATTGTGAGGTCTGAATATAAGTCTTAAGACCCCAATCATAGCGTGACTAGTGTGTTAGCCTAAAGTTTCTATTGTGACTATGACTAAGGGTTACGAGTCATAATGACTCTATACAAGTCGCAGTGTACCAATTGTAGGGTGATGAGTGTGTACCTCAAATGCTTCTGTCTTGGTTACGACTAAGACCTTTTGAATCATAGGGTCTTTTGATGGGTCGTATGGTGTGAGTTGTAGGGTCACCAGAGAGGGGACCCTCTTCTATTGTCAAGACTACGACTCTTGGTGATGAGTTATAGTGAGTCTTTACGAGTCGTATAGTGACCCGTAGTCATTAGCGACAAATTTTTAGCATTTAATAAAGCGTACTCTGGACATTTCCTTCTTTACCCACTTAAGACATATGGCTATAAATCACCTTTGGGGCGTTATTTTCATTACTTAATAAGCATAAACACTCTCCCAAACTCTCTCAAATCCCGAAGGCAAGAACAAGCTAGGGTTCCTCAAAGTTGGTCATCTAAGGGTTGGTTTCTCTCCATAATTCTTTATACTTCCAGGCATATGAATTTACCCTCAAACTTACTTTCCTTTAAGCATGTGTATTAAATGATTATTGATGTGAAACTGAATATGAGTTTTGCATTAGCTGAGGGTTTGGGCATTGTTTGTTCTTAAATCATTTTCCATGATTTATTATGTATTGGTTGTGTTTTATTAATGGTTTTTGAACTAATTGGGTGCATGAGTATGGGAATTGGAATGGAGGTCAAGGCATTCCCCCAATTTGATGATTTTGGTATTGAAATTGATTTGGAAATTTTGTTCCCTCAACCCACTTGTGTCCTTGGTTTTGAAATATGTTTTTTCACATGATTTGACATTACTTACCTATGCTATTGCCTTGTATAAATAGTTAAAAGGTTAAACATGGATTTTGAAGGCCTTGTTGGCTATGTTTTAACTAAAATTGAAACCTCAGGGATGAGGCATTCCTCAAGCTGTTTGAAAAACTAAAATAGGTTGAGGCCTTCCCCAAACTTGATTTAATGAACAAAGGGGGTCGTGGTATTACCCCAAGATGATGGAATTTAATTAAAATGGCATAAGTGTAAGATTTCAAGAGTAATGGTATGACGATACCATCTATATGCCTTAATGTGTAATTCCATGGTTTAATGAAAGGGTTATGCAAAAGTTATTTTAAATAGGCTTAAATGGGGTAATGTAGCTAAGCCGTGAAGGTGTGAATCTTGAAGGACTTGTGCTGGAAACTCACTTTTACTGGCGTGAGGGTTGGTCTTGATGACCGTGTGCGTGTGACACACTCTATATATATATATTTTTGTATCCTAGGTCGATGTAGGGTTGGGGCATTCCCTGGTTATCCTTGATACCTTTGGTTCATGCAGCTAACACGCACCAGGGCCCTTTTAGTTGGGGGAGATTAATCCATATAGTCTGTGGGTGCCTTCTTTATGATGGTTAAGCAACATAGTCTAGATTAATGTTTTACTTGCATGCTAAACCTTGTTCCCTATCCCAACATGTTATATATATACATGCATTTATATATATATATATATATATAAATGTACGTATGGATAATGTGTGCATGTGGAATTTTTTTGTGGTTTTGACTTGGCATTATCTTATCCCCTTCTTGAGTTACATGTTAACACTCAACCCACTAACTATCTCTAGATTTTGTATCCCTACGCGATGTAGGAATCGAAGACACTTCTACTTTTCCTATACAATGATCGATGATCTTGGATCGTTCATGAGTCAGCTTAAAGTGGTGATCCCTCTTTTTCCAAAAGACTATTACTTCTTGGTTTACCTTGTGTCATAGATTATTTCTTTGATTTTAGTTTTGTCTATCATCGGGGGTATGTCTCAACTTGGATTGATTTGGTTTTGTTTGAGGCTTTGTGGATACTGTAGCTTGGGATTGGTTATTGACATTCTTAGAGTCCTTTGAGTTATTGGTTATTCTATCTAGTTATATGTTCAGAATTTTGCAGCTGTATTTATACTCTGTTCTTTTTGACTAGGAAAAATGGGATGGTCTTCGGTCCACAACAGACTTGACATACCCATCATGGATAGGCCCTGGTTCGGATCGTGACACTTCACTTCTTGTAATTATCCTTTTCTGACTATCTTTCTCCATACCTTGAACTAATTTTTCATGAGTATAACATCTCTTGAAGCATGGCATGTGCGACAGTGTTTCTTCAATAAATTCTATTTGACTATGGCGAGATCACTTTTAATAGTAGAGAAAGTTCCCAATGAGGTACATCCATCACTACATATTGTAGCTTTTTACTTTTACTTGCCGTATACTTCTTATTCTAGAGTGTTGAGGATAACTTTGATGAAGGACTTACACACACATGATCCTTCATATTCTTCAATCATGTTAATGATTACTCCGTCATGGTTTGAAAAGTGACTTTTATTGATATTAGGAGTTGCCCTTTGTAGAATGATGAACTTTTGATCAATAAGGTCTTGAATGTTTTGCTTTATATTATGTCTGGATCCTCCCAAATGATAAGGACAATATTGATCTATTTTGAAAAACTCCAATACTGTATTGATATAATTTATATCTAGTGTCTGTCATCAGCTTAGCTATTCTCTATCGTTAAAAATATTGTGTGTCGCTCTGTGTTGGAGGGGTGAAGACTCATGGAGATTTTTCTTTTTAAGTTTGTCAGGATAGTTTATAGATATATTTGCACATCTTTGGTAGGCTGGATAAACTTTTTTGTTATATTTGGAGTGTTTTGATGGGTAGGTGCTTACGTTTGGTAATTATGTTGGAAGTTTTGGTATGTTTGTCAGTGTAATACCCCAAGTTTTGGACACTAATTTTTCCTTGTGAATGATCTCACTATCCATACCATGACTCAAGTGACGAGTTATAATCGCTCTATACAAGTCATGTTGCGCCTATCATAGCCTAACCAATAAGGTTGTCTAATGTTTCTGCCCTGACCACTACTAAGACCCTACGAGTCGTAAGGTGTGGTTATGACCTGTGGGGAGGGACAAGTGAGCATAATTGTATCGGTACCCAATTAGTCTTCCCAAACTAAAAGTCCAGGCAAAGACTCGTAGCCAGTCATTACAAGTCGTCACCTGACCCGTAACGACTATCGACAGTTTTCCCTAACGTTTTTATTAAGGGCTTTTTGATTTTTTCCTGTCCTTAACTCATTACCCATGACTTAAAAATCTTCTAGGGTTTCATTATCATCTATAAGAAAATCAAACCACACTTATCTCCTTTAAAACTCTCCAAAGATAAAAGGAAACTACGTTTTCTAAAGATTGAGCACCTAGGGTTCAAATTGTGGTTTATTCTCCAAATTTTTGGTATTTTCAGGTATGTATCTCTTTCCTAACTATATTTTTAATAAATACATATGTTTAATCATTGTTTATGTGATTTTAAATTGTGGATTTAGAGAGATGGGCTGAGGGTTTTTGAATGGTTGTTACTTGGTTGGTTTTCCTATGGTTTTGTTATTCTTGCTTTAACTTGTTATATTTGAACTAATTGGATACATCAACATAGTGAATGGGATAGGGGTCGTTGATTCCCCTAAAGTTATGATTTTTGGTTTGGAATTGGTATTAACCTAAACCCATTTACATAATTGATTTTAAAATATGGACAATTACATGGTTTTGCTTACTTTCCTAAACTATAGCATTACATTAATGGCTGAAGGGATTAAAAATGATTTTGGAAGAACTTCGTGCATGGTTTGGTTGTAAATTTTTTTGAAAAGCCTTGGTGGCTATGGATTATTTCTAAAATGGAACTTTGGAGTCAATTTGGCAAATTGGTTTTAGAATGGCATGATAGAATTGGCTTGCAATCTTAAACTTTATAAACTTTATTTGGTATGACGATACCAATGATAAATACCTAATTAAAAGAATCCTTAGTTACTGGATGAGAATATGTATAAATGGTTTTTATTTAGGCATAAAGAGGGTTGTGTAGCTCATCGTGGAAGGTGGAGGTCCTGGAGGGAGTGATACTGGAAATCACGTTTACTGATGTGAGGATATTAATGATCGTGTGCATAGTTGACACTATATATATATTTGAAATGGTTAGGGTCATGGATTCCCTGTCCCTTCCTCGGATTTTTCATGATTCATACAGCTAATACCTGCTGGGATCCTTTCAGTAGGAGGAGCTAAACCGATATAGCCAACAGATACCCTTAGGATAGTTAGAGCTACACAGTCCAAGTTAATGATTTTAAAATTCATTCTTAAACCTTGTTCCCAATTGTAGTATCTTATATATATATATATATATATATATATATATATATGAATACGTACATGTGGTTTTTTAATGATTTTGGACTGATTTCATCATTTCACTATGTTTACCCTTCCCTGAGTTACATGCTAGCACTCACCCTGCTAACCGTCCTTAGAAGCTTCATCATTTTATGATGTAAGGTCCTAGGATTTCTTTGGTTACCTTGTGCTGAGTTAGGTGATTCTGGTTCGTTGGTTGGTCTGCGTTGAAGTGGTGAGCCTCCATCTTCCAAAAGGCCAGAAATTTCACTACTTTCTTTATGATTATCAAAATCCCATCAGTTTTTTTTAATATTTTGGATTTCCCTTTTGGCTATGGTTGGGGGCATGTCTCGAACTAACTTAGCATTTCAATTTAGAGGATTTTATAGACAAAGTGTAGAAATAGTTATTATTTTGGACTCCTAGTGCTCCTTTGGTTATCTTATCTATCTTGCTATATGTTTGGTTATCTTCCACTATTATTCATATTATCTTTTGGTTGGCTATGCTTACGGGGTGGTCTTTGATCCTTGGTGGACTTGAGATACCCATCATGACTAGGCACTGGTTTGATTCATGACAAGCTTGGGATCAGATCATAGGTTCAGGGTTGTTTGGTGTCCACAAAGCTATGTTGAGTAGAGTCCTTTTTATGAGTGTGTAATGCGCCACACTTATAAGGAGGAGGCTATAATGTATTTAGGAATGTTTTTCTTTCTTGTGTTCGATTTTGGGCTATAGAGTCTGGTGTTTTGAAATTCCGCTAATCTCTGACTTACTCATATTTCAAATCATACCTCCCCAAAGATCTGATGCTCGTAAAAACTCCTATGGAACTGCTGTCCTGCCTAAGGATGATGTGAATGGAACTCGCCCTATCTATGGAGTGCACACCCAGTTGAGGGTCCCTGCCCCTAATTGTACTTCCCCACATAGAGTTCCACTACTCCCCACTAGTCATCCTCGAGCTTCCTGAGCAAGTGATACTTATGATAAGCAGCCTCAGGGAGACATTTCTAATATGGAGTTTTGTCAGTCCATTCATTGTGCGTTCTTGATGTTGATAAGCTGTGGGAAAGAATCTTGACTGAGGCTCATGAGTCTAGGTATATAGTTCATCCAAGTTCAACTAAGATGTACCATGACTTAAAGGAGATCTATTGGTGGAACAATATGAAGAGGCATATGGAAAATTTTGTGGCCAAGTGTATGGTTTGATTGTAGGTGAAGGTTGAACACCTGAGGCATGGTGGCATGTCTCAAGAGATAAAGTTGCCTATGTGGAAATGGGAAATGATAAATATGTATATCATTATGGGTCTTCTGAGATCTCACAATCAGTATGATTCGATTTGGGTCATTGTAGATAGGATGACTAAGTCTGATCACTTCTTGCCTGTGAGGACTAACTACTTTGGAAAGGATTATGCTAAATTGTTTATTTAGGAGATCGTTAAGTTGCATGATGCACCAATGTCCATTATTTAAGACTGAAGTACGCAATTCTTATCTCATTTTTGGCATTCATTAAGGTTTAGGGACCAAGCTGAACCTTAACACCGCATTCCATCCTCAAACAGATGGACAAACAGAATTTACTATTCAAACTTAGGAGGATATTCTAAGGGCATGTGTGATCAATTTTGGATTTAGTTGGGTCGATCATTTTTCTCTTATTTAGTTTTCATATAACAATAGTTACCATTCAAGTATTCAAATGGCTCCTTTCGAGGCTTTATATGGTAGGAAGTGTAGGTCTTTTATTGGGTGGTTAAAGGTTGGTTAGACTAGGTTATTTTGTCCTTATTTGGTTCACCAAGCCATGGAAAAGGTAAAGGTGATTAGAGAAAGACTTAAAACTGCTTAGAGTCACCAAATGTCTTATGCGAATGTGAGGCAAAGGGAGTTGGAGTTTGAAGAAGGGGATTGGGTGTTCTTGAAAGTCTCTCATATAAACCAATAGAAGAAACCCCAAGGACTGTACATCATTAAAGAATGTAGCGTCCGAGGATGGTTAGCGGGGTGAGCGCTAGCATGTAACTCGGGAAAGGGATAAAATAATGTCATTTCACATGTTCACATATATGCATATATACATATAATGTAATGCTAGGATAGGGAGCTAGGTTTAGTATGAGGGTTAAAACCATTAACCTGGACTGTGTTTCTCTAACCATCCTAAAAACACCCACGGGATATATGGGTCTGGCTTCCCCTACTAGAAGGGATACAGTGTGGGTTATTCGCACGAATTGGAGAAATTCAAGGAAGGGCGAGGGAATCCATGCCCCCAACCATTCCAAATATATATATATATATATATATATATAGAAATTGTGAACGATGCACATGAAGACCAAGTCCCCCACGTCGGCAAACATGGTTTTTAGTATCGGTGCCCTCGGGAGATCTACCTTTCACGGCGAGCTACACAACCTCCCTTTAAGCCCAATTAAAATATTTACACACAGCTCATCCATTTAACCAAGGAGTCATTAATTTAGGAATTTACCGAATAGTATTGTCATACCAATCAATTATGTTTGCAAGCCAATTCCATTATGCCAAACCAAACCAATTATCCATGAGACTCCAAAGTTTCAATTTAACAATCAATCCATGCCCACCAAGGCCCTTTAAAACCATTTATATTCCATTAGTATTTTTATGCAATGCAATTGTTTTAAAAGTGGTTAAATTATGGAATAGCCTTGTTTCAAAGCCAATCTCATAAGGTAGGTTGAGCTTGTTACCAATTAATACTAAAATCCATAAGCTTTTGGGAATACATGACCCCCATTCCATTCACTATGCCCATGCACCCGATGAGTTCCAAAATACATCCATTAAGCATAAACAAATACATGTAAACCATGAGAATACCTTTTAAACAATAATCATCCAAATCCCTTAACCCAAATTCTAAAAGCAAATAATAAAACCATATGAATACAAAACCACTGTATGCCAAGATAAAATAAAAGTTTAGGAAAGAGATACACGCTTGAAAACACCAAGAATTTGGAGAAGAAATCACACTTTGAGCCCTAGATGACCAACCCTTAGACCCTAGCTTTGTTCTTAACTTAGGAATTTAAGAGAGAAAAGAGTGTTTAAGTTATGTTAATTGATGGAAATAGGGCCAATAGAAGGGTTTTAAGTCATGGGAATAGTGTAAGGAAAGGGAAAAACTAAATTACCCTTAATGAAAAATATGAAGGAAAATAACTCGTAGTCGCTATGGGTCAGGTAACCACTTATGGTCAGTGGTCACGAATTGTCACCACGACTCATAGTCTGGTAGGGACTTAGAGCCACCTTACTAGTTTGGTCACGAGTCCCACCCTACAACTCGTGGCAGAACTTCATGACTAATGAGGTCCTAGTCATGATTAGGATAGAAATAGGAGAAATCCCCATTGGTTGGACTACGATAGGCACAATACGACTCGTGAAGAGTCTTCATGACTTGTCATTATAATTGTACCTTAAGAAGTAATCACAACTACTAAGAAAAATTTAGAGTTCAAAAAACTTGGGGTATTACATTACCCCCTAGGATCATTCATCCTCGAATGAGGAGTTAAGGCACCCATTAGCACGAATACAAGCTATAGTACAACCATAAAATCACGCACAAATGCTAAAAGCAACAAAATAATAGGGATACCATACCTCAAACACTTTTATCTAGCACGGGGAACAAGAATGAATATTTGGACTTCACGTCCTCTTCGGCTTCCCAGGTAGCTTCCTCTACCTTTTGATTCCTCCAAAAGACTTTTATCAAAGCCACATCCTTAGTCCTTAATCTATGGTCTTGCCGATCCAAAATATCAATCGTGAACTCTTCATCAGACAAGGAATCCAAAATACCAACGTCCTCTACAGGGACAATCAAAGAAGGATCACCCATACACATCTTCAACATCGACACATGGAAAATCAGATGAATAGAACCCAAGCTTGCAGGCAACTCTAATTCATAGGCAACATTCCCAACTTTCTTCAAAATCTAATATGGACCAACATAAAGGGGACTGAGCTTCCCCTTCTTCCCTAATTGCATCACTCCCTTCATAGGAGAAAGTTTCAAGAACACCCAATAATGAGCCGCAAACTCCAACTCCTTTTTCCTCATATTCGGATAGAACTTTTGGTGGCTTTGGGTAGTTTTAAGCCTATTCATAATCACCTTTACCTTTTACCTGGCTTGGTGAAATAAGTCAGGACCAAATAACCTAGTCTCACTAATCTTCCCAAGAAGATACCTACACCTCCTACCATATAAGGCCTCAAAAGGGGCCATCCTAATACTCCAATGATAACTATTATTATACATGAAATCAATGAGAGGTAAGTAATCAAACCAACTACCTCCCAAATCAATCACACAAGCCCTTAGTATATCCTCTAAGGTATGAATAGTTTGCTTCACTTGTCCATATATTTGAGGGTGGAAAGCGATGCTAAGGTTCACCTTAGACACCAAACCTCTCTAAAATGAAATCCAAAAGTGAGAAGTGAATTGCATACCTTGGTCTGAAATGATAGACACCGGTGCTCCTGTAACCTGGTGATTTCCTGAATAAATAACTTGGCATAGTCCTCACCAGAGTAGTTAGTCATCACAAGCAAAAAGTGAGCAAACTTAGTCATCCTATCAACCATGACCCAAATTGAATCATACTATCTGTGAGACTATAGAAGACTCGTAACAAAATCCATCTTGACTATCTTCCACTTTCACATGGGCAACTCAATCTCTTGAGACATGTCGCCAGGCCTCAAGTGTTCAACCTTCACTTGCTGACACACCATGCACTTAGCCACGAAATTAGCCACATCCTTTTTTATGTTGTTCCACCAATAGATCTCCTTTAAATCATGATACATATTTGTCAAACCTGGGCAAATTGTATACCTCAACTCATGAGCTTCAGTCAAAATCCTCTCTTGTAGCCCATCAATGTCAGGAACACACAATATACTTTGGTACCTCAAGATACCATCTCCATCAATCTCAAAGGCCATAACCTTTTGTTGTCCCACACCATTCTTAATCTGCATAAGAATGGAATCCAAAGATTGTTTATCTTCACCTTGGTACAAAAGAGATAATTTAACCACTTATTGCACAATTACCCCTCCATTCTTAGAGTTCAAAGGACAAACTCCCAAGTTAGCTAGTCGGTGAATGTCCTTCACCAATCCTCATTTATCCTCATCCACATGAGATAAAATCCCTATGGACAACCTGCTAAGATCATCAGCAACCACATTAGCTTTACTTGGATAGTAGTGAAGACTCATGTCATAATTCTTTAGTAACTCAAGCCATCATTTTGCTAAAAATTCAACTCCTTCAGGAAAAACACATACTGCAAGCTTTTATGATCAAAATAGATGTCTACATACACACCCATAAAGACAATAATACCAAATCTTCTAAGCATAAACCACAGCCATCAACTCTAAATCATAAATCGGATAACTCCTTTCATAAACCACGAGTTGCTTAGAAGCATAGGCCACAACCTTACTATGCTGCATCAAAACACAACCCAGTCCCATATAGGATGCATCCCAATACACCACAAATCCATCAGTACTCTTGGACAAGGTCATAACTAGCACAGAAGTCAACTTATCCTTCAACTTCTCAAAGCTACCCTCACAAGCATCAGTCCACAAGAACTTTACCTTTTTCTGAGTCAACTTCATCAATGGAGCAACAATAGAAGAAAATCTCTCTACAAACCTCCTATAATAACCAGCCAAGCCCAAAAAGCTCCAGATGTTGGTTGGAGTCATGGGTCTAGGCCACCTCTTAACCGCCTCAACGTTTTATGGATCCACCTTGATCCCTTCACTAGAAACAGAATGCCCAAGAAAAGTCGTTGCATTCATCCAAAACTCACACTTAGAAAATTTAGCATACAGCTTCTGATCCTTAAGAGTTTGCAACATAATTTGGAGGTGATTGACATAAGCATCTTTACTCTTAGAATACACCAAAATATCATCAATGAAGATAATAACAAACAAGTCCAAGAACTGTCTGAACACCTATTTCACAAGATCCATTAAAGTAGTCAGAGCATTAGTCAAACCAAATGACATAACTAGAAACTCATAATGACTATATCGGGTTTGGAAAGAAGTCCTTTAAATATCTCCCTCCCTAATCTTCAATTGATGATAACTCGAGTGAAGATTAATTTTAGAAAAACATCTAGCACGCTAAAGCTGGTTGAAAAGATCATCAATCCTAAAAATAGGGTGCTTATTCTTCATAGTAACCTTATTCTACTGTCGATAATCTATACACATTCGAAGAGACCCATCTTTCTTATGTATGAAAAATGTAGGAGCACCCCACGATGAAATATTAGGTCGAATGAAGCCCTTATCAATGAGATATATTAACTACTTCTTTAGCTCTTTTAATTTAGTTGGGTCCATTCTATAAGGAGGAATAAAGATAGGACAGGTATCCGGTAAAATATTAGTCCCAAAGTCTATTTCTCTATTAGAAGGAATGCCAGAAAAATCCTCAGGAAACACTTCAAGAAACTCATTGATAACAGAGACAGGTTGCAAAAAGAGAACCTCAAAACTATAATCTTTAACCCAAACCAGATGATAAAGTCACCCTTTGATAATCAACTTTCAGGCTCTATGTTAAGAAATAAACCTCCCTTTAGGCACTAAGGAACTTCCCTCTCATCCAATTACCAATTTATTAGGGAATTGGAAACTGACAATTTGCATCCTATAATCCAAAGAAGCATAGCACGAATGAAGCCAATCCATACCCAAAATCACATTGAAATCCACCATATTAAGTTCTACCAAATCCACCAATGTCTTGTTATAAAAGATAGATGCCACACAACCTCTATAGATTTATCTAGCGACTACAAACTAACCCACTGGAGTAGAAATAGAAAAGGGGTTGAAAATACTTTTAGGATCAAAATCAAAATGCATATCCATATATGGGGTCATATAGAAAGAGTGGACCCCGTATCAAACAGATAATATACATTATGAGGGAAGATCTTAACATACTAGTGACAACATTAAAAGATAATGACAACATCAAGAGATGCCTTAGACTCCTAGCGGGTAGCAAGAGCATAAAGACAATTCCAGCAAGTGTCGGTACCATAAGTAGCACCATTTGATAAAGAAGCCAAGGAAGTGTAGACCTGAACTTTATTAGCCCTAGTGGATACCTTAGCCATAGAGCAATACAGCTATGTGTGACCAATATAACAAAAATTGAAGCACCGGTCCCTTTTCTCATTATAATAACCCTGATAAAGCTGACCGTAAAATCTATAAGGAGGATAGGGTGAGGCTGACTGAGCTCCACTAGCCTAAGACTGGACACCCTATGCCTTAAAATAGCTATTAGCCTAAAAGCGATGATCATCAAAAGGCTTAGGATAAAGAGCACTAGCCAACAAATATGAACCAGAATTTCCCCAATTCTTTTTCTTGCTCCACTACCTACCATCCATTCTACTATTCTGTTGATTTACTCCCTATTTTGAATACCTAAACTTCTTATTCTGTCTCTCCTATTATTTCTTGCTTCTTTTTCTCATCCTCAACTTGCTGCATGTAAACTACAAGTCTAGAGATATCCATGTCATTGTTCAACATTGCAACCTTACACTCCAATACCAAGTCACGAGACAAAATCAAAGCAAACTTCCTTATTCTGGTACTCATTCTATACACTAACTCAGGAGCATTACGAGACAACTGATGGAACTTCAAGGCATACTTATTCACACTCATCCTTCCTTGCCTCAAGTTTACAAACTCTTTGGACTTTGCTTTCCTCAACTCCCAAGGAAAGAAATAATGAAGAAAAGCACCAGAGAACTCCTCCGACATTGCCTGCTCAGCATCATCCCCGTCGACTGCTCCCACTCCTCATATAACTAACATGCCACATCATTTAGCTAATATGCAGAAAACTTCACACCCTCTATATTATTAGCATGCATCACCCTAAATATCCTTTCCATCTCATCAATAAACCCTTGAGGATCCTCTTTAACCTTAGAGCCAGTAAAGGTTGGGAGATTTAGCCTCATAAGACAACTAACTTGAGTAACCTTAAATGAAACCACTATAGAACCAATAAGACATGACTAATGAGACTGAGATGCCACCAATTGGGTAAAGAGATAAGTGGACCGACGGAACTCTATATTAGAAATATCTCTTTGTGGTGGCTAAGCATGAGTATTACCAATTGGAGAGGGACTAGTGGGGACTAGAGGAACCACAGGTGGAGAAACACAATAAGGGGCAAGGACTTTAGACTAGGTATGTACTCCATAAATAGGATGAGTCCCCTCTATATTCCCCTCGGGTAGGGCAGAGGTTCTGGCAAAGTTTCTACTAACATTAGATCTTTGAGGAGACATGATCTAAAATGCGAGCAAACTAGGAGTTTGAGAAATTCCATGACCTTAGACTTTATAACTTGGAATAGAACACAAGAAATGGAAACATTCCAAATTTCCTTGTATCCTCCCCTTATAAGTGTGACATGCTACATACTCATAAAAAGAACTCTACTCAAATGGCTTTGTGGAAACCCAATGACCTGTAACCTAGGCTCTGATACCAAACTCGTCACAACCTGACCCCAGGGCCTAGAAATAATGGGTATCTCAAGCCCATCGTGGGTTGAAGACTACCTTCATAGCCTATCCAAACAAAACATAGTCAAAATAATAGCAAAGTGGAAGACAACTGGAGGCAAAATAATAACAAAGTGGAAGACAACAAGAGGATAAAGATAAACAGCTAATGTAACTCAAGAATAAGCTTCAAGTGTCAATAAAACTATCTGACCCACCACATGTCCATAAAAGCCTCTAAACTAATCTGATATCAAACTAGGTTGGGACATGCCCCCGACCATAATAGTGACAATGACAATGATGATGTTAATGTGAACTCTTTAATTCTAAAATATGGAAAGAAACCAATGGAATGACTAAGCTTTACAGAGGATGGAATCTCATCACTTTACTACAAACTAACTAATAAACCAGACCATATAACACTGCACCAACCAATAGAAGAAACCTATAGGAGCCTACATCTTGAAAGGATGTTGTAATACCCTGTATTTTTTCTATCTCAGTTTAGCTCCTAGTATGTCAATAGAAAACTTACAAAGTTTATAAATCTTGATATGAGTTCCATCTCTAGACCCATTAATGTGTAGATAATTGAATCAGCTTTCTAATGATACCACATTCACCTCAATCTGATACTTGGTTAAGAAGTTATAGCGATTTTAGTAAAAATAGTAGAACACCTTGATAAGCACCGCATCGCGGTGAAGGAAAAATTTGCAATTATCCGATTTTCAGTGGTGCACCATAATTATCCTGCAGTGTGGAGAAGTTCCAGTTCCCGTTCATCCTTTTCCAGTAGCTCAACACGATTTGCCTTTATCACATCAAAATTCCTAATTGGACAAACACCGGGTCGCCGTGGAAAGAAAAATGGAACTCATCCTTTTCCAGTGATGCAACGTAATTATGTTGCATCACTCCAAAGGCCAAAATATCGATCGTCTTTTTCCATAAGCCACCGTAATAGCGGTGTGTCGCTGTGGAGCTAAAAATCAGGATTTTCAATTCTGAGTTAAATTTTTAAAGGGTAATTTCATCATTTCCCCAAGCCCCAATTCATGAAAAATAAATAATTAATCCTATTCTAACCATTATATGCATATTTTCATCAAAATTACTCTCCAAAGAAACCCTAGAACTCAAATCTTAATCCCCAAGAAATCTAAATTTCACTATTCTTTTTCCAAGGTAACCCAAAATTCAAGATTATCAATTCAAGAATATTCAAGAATCAATCTTCAAGAGCACAAATAAGAACCAAAGGTTCAAGCTTCTTCATCTAGTCATCAATTAAGGTATGTGGGGTATTCAATAAGGATAATTCTTTCATCCTTATGTCCAAAATTAGTTTTTAACTACAAAGTTACATAATTTTGTATGATTACCCATGAATTTCAATTTTGGGTTCATACCCCAATATTGATATTTGAAGATTATGAGATTTTAAGTGATTTAGATAATGAATTGTATGGCTATTTTCATAAACTCATGCGTATGATATAAATTTCCAGATTTAGAATTGAATTTCAATGCCTTTATTATTAAGCATGAAATTTATTATAATTTAACATGAATTTGATGCATGATTTACTAAGCCCTAGTTTGAATGTTGAGATTTCAAGAATGACTATGCTTTAAGCATCCCATGACTAGTTATTTTCAGATTTTAATAAAGATTTGATCTTTTGATCTTAGCTTAGACATGGAATCCACTTTGCAGTATAAGTTATAGTTTAAATTAATAGATATACAGTTGATTTTTATTATAAACCATTATACTATTTTTAAAGTGGATTTCCCACAGAATTAGCGTACAGATTAAAGGGGGTAGTATTTAACACCTAGTTGGATATGTTTATATGCCCCAGAACTAAGAGCCAACATAGGTGCAGATTATCATATTATTCCCATATCTATATAAATGACAGTTATAGATGTGATCACTTAGATTAGGTTATACTCCTTGGCAAGAGTATGACACCTCTCCCCAGTGTGAGATTTTTTCGTAAGGAAACTAGACGTTGGACTCCATGGTAGCTCACATGGTTTATGTCTATTAGAAGAACCTTCCTATAACTTATAGAAAAGAGTAAAGAATAACAGAAAAGCTATTAGAACTAAGTGTAAAGGCTCACAATTTTATTCAGATATTGTTTAATATAAGTCATCAGCTACTAGATTTCAGCTTTCAGTTTATAGATATAAAAGTGAATCCTTTCTACGCTTAGACAATATGATTTCAAGATAGAACACAAGTACAACTTTTAGAACTAAGTGTTATGACTCACTAGATTTATACAACATTCTTTATTACTAATGATCAAGATTCTCAGCTTTCAGTTATTCAAGCTATTGTGAGTCATCTACACTTAGCATGCATTCTTTTTTAAATTTACACTAATGTTGAGATATTGTTTTACTTATGCATTAACCCCTATATACTCAGTACAATCTAGAAGTACTGATCCATATATAAGTCTATATGCTACATTGTCTCATAATGTAGGTTCAGGTGCTCAGTTTCAGCAGCGTGATTGATTTCAAGCCTCTCTATCTACATCCCGATTATTGGTGAGTCCCCATAGTTTGGGGATATAGTCATTCATATTTTCTAGTTATTTGCAGTAGTTGATTTGATATTTTTTTAGTTAGTTAGAGTCAGCTGGGGACTTGTCCTAGTGTCTCTCTAGTTATTAGTAGTAGAGGGCTTATCATACTGCTAGATATAATTCAGATATCAAGTATTGATTGATCTAGCTCTTGAGTTTAGCATTTTCAGATATTATATTCAGATAGTTTCAGCTTAGCTCGTATAGAATACTATATTTTTCTTAGATTATATGTCTATATTTCTCTATTATGAGCTCTAAATTTAGTAGAAGGCTTACAAGATTAGCTTAAAAATCTCATAGTCTTGAGCACTGTGTGATATCTCGAGACCCATTTTCGGGGCGTTACAGATGTATTATCCGGGGATGGCTAGCGAGGTGAGTGCTAGCATGTAACTTAAGAAAGGGATAAAATAATGTCATTTCAAAAGTCAAATCTAAACTTAATGTACATGTTCACATACATGCATATATATATATAAATTCTAAGATAGGGAGAAAGGTTTAGCATAAGGGTTACCATTAACTTGGACTGTGCATCTCTAACCATCCTAAAAATACCCACGGGCTATATGGGTATGCCTTTTCCTCACCAAAGGGCGCAGTGCGTATTATCCGGATCAAATGAACCAGAGAAATCAAAGAAAGGTCTAGGGAATATATATCCCTAGCCATTCCATACATATATATATGTGTGTGTATGTGTATATTATATAAAGTGTGAACTATGTACATGTCCATCAAGGCCCCCAGCCGGTAAATGTGGTTTCCAGTATCAATTCCTTTCGGGACCTCCACCTTCCATGGTGATCTACACAGCTCCCATTAAGGACAAGTAAAACATTGACACATAACCCATCCATTTAACCAAGGAGCCATCCATTTAGGCATTTACCGAATGGTATCATTATACCAATTAATTATGCTTGCAAGCTAATTCCATTATGCCAAACCAAACCAATTATCCATGAGATTCTAAAGTTCCACTTTAAAAATCAATCCATGGCCACCAAGGCCCTTTAAAACCATTTGTATTTTATTAGCCTTTTATGCAATGCAATTGTTTCAAAAGTGGTTAAATTATGCATATAGCTATGTTGCAAAGCCAATCTCATAAGGTAGGTTGAGGTTATTACCAATTCCAATACCAAAATCCATAATTTTGGGGAATCCACGGCTCCCGTTCAATTCACCATGCCCATGCACCCGATGAGTTCTAAAATCCATCCATAAAGCATAAACAAATGCATATAAGCCATGAGAATACCATTTAAGCAATAATTATCCAAAATCCTCAACCCAAATTCCAAAAACCAAAAACAATAAAACCATAAGAATACCAAAACATTGCATGCCAAGATAAAATACAAGTTTAGGAAAGAGATACATGCCTGAAAATGCCAAGAATTTGGAGAAGCAACCATATTTTCAGACCAAGATGACCAACCCTTAGAAACCCTAGCTTTGTTCTTGACTAGGGAATTTGTGAGAGAAAAAAGTATTTATGTTATGTTAATTGGAGGAATAAGGCCAAAGTAAGGCCTTTAAGTAATAGAGCAATGTAAAGAAAAGGAAAAGACGAAATTACCCTTAATAAAAATATGCAAAAAAATAACTCCACCCACTACGAGTCAAGTAATGATTTATAGTCATTAGAGTCATCACACGACTCATAGTTTGAGCAGGGACACAGGGCCACCTTACTAGTTTAGTCATGAGTCCTACCCCACAATCCATGACCCTACCTCAGGACTCATGGGGTCCTAGTCATGATCAAGATAAAAATAGGGGAAATCCTCATTGGTTGGACTATGATTGGCATAATATGACTCATGGGGACTATTTATGACTCATTACCTTAGTATTACCCTGAGAAGTAAGCACAATTACTGAGAAAAATTTAGATTTCAAAAAACCTAGGGTTTTACATTATTCTTTTTAGAGTATAGCATCGTGTGGAGGATTTTTAGAAGGAAAAAGCTCTAATTTTATAGACTTTCTCAAGCTTCATCGGTGGCCAGGTAGGCTAGTCTTAATTTCCTCATAGATTGTGATTTATTATGGTATCAGTATAGGAATATTCTAGATTTTGGTTGGGATTTATTGCTTGGTTACATCTTTAGTGAATCTTAGATTATTTATTCGATTAGAGAGTCATTTTAGGTCAAACTGAACCATCCCCTTTCTTTTTGAGTTAAAATTATTGTCTTAGGGATGGTTTAGACCTATTTAATACATTTTCATAGAACTTTGAAGCCTTAGTCTTGTTTTAGTGAGATATTTTCCATAGTATGAACTTTCAGGGTTAGTAGCAGACCCTGCAGGCCTTCCTTTAGACCAAATTTCCTAGTTAACTCCTTGTAGACCTAAAAGGCCTTATTTTGTCATATTTTATACAATCTTAAACCTTAGGATGGTTTAGATATCTTTTCATCCCTTGGATAGACTTGTTATCTAGTTTCTACTTTAAAGTTTTGATTTGAGTTTGACATTTAGTATTCACATATGATATTAAGGTTTTGGTTCGAGTCTAGAATTTACTATTCACTTATAATGCTAAAGTTCCAGTTCATGTCTGGCAATTATGGTATGAAGGTATTCTCAAATATGATTTTGGTCATCGCTTACTTTATATTACTATTGTCAATGACTCCTCTTTGATTATACGCACCGATATTATGAGGGGTCTGTTAGGTTAATACTCTCTTATTTGTTCCTTCTAGGATTTTAGGGGGTCTAGATAGGCTAAAATTATATTGTACTCATTACATATTGTTTATCTTATTTACTTATCATTTGTCAGTCGGAACAATATTTCAGGTTTTTCTTTTATCCCTAACTTTTGTTTACATTCTTGCAACTTATTTTACTTTTGTTATGATTTCGCTCAGTCGGTCGATGATGCCTACTAGGTATCCATTTCTTTAGTACACATACTATACTTCTGCATCCTTTTTTATGCAAATCTCAGTACGAGTCACTGCCACTAACATTCTATCCATCTTGCTCTAAGGATTTAGATAAAGGGTGAGCTTCATAGCTGGAGATGATTCTCTCTCTACCTATTATTTTTGCACAGTGTTTAGTTATGAATATTATCTATACATTGGATACTATTTAGTACTCTTATTCTTTTGAATTTAGTGCCTCTTACCAACCTTACTAGATTATAGGATATTCATTAATTCTCTTTCCCTCTCTCTTTTAGAATATACTCTATTGCACTTATGTTTTATTGCTTATACTTCCATTATGTGCTTATATTCGGTTTTATGCCTTCTACAAACTATCCCATTACTTACTTCTCTAGGCTATGGTTTGGATTACATACTTATGGGTTAAAGTAAGTGCCATCATGACTTGCAAAATTAGGTCATGACAGATACTTTTTCACTTTCTTTTGTTATTTTTAATTATTGTAGATATTATATTAAATATTTATAATTGATAGGTTTAGGTTAATAATCATTTATGAGGTTTGTAAATATTTAAGTGTAAGGATAAATTGTTGGGTTAAGGATTGGGTTGATTGGTTCTCCTACAATAAATTTAGGGTTATGTCATTCAAAACCATTTAGGCTATGACAAAAATGCTATTAGAACATTGGGTTCATATATCTGGTCGTACAAGTAAGAATCTAATAGAGTCTTGTAAAATGATACAGAGACATCTGCCCTTTTCTTCAAGAGGCTATAGGACTTTACGAAAAACTTTCACTTCTTTTTTCCTTTATTATAGTACTTGATTACAATTGGTATTTGAGGATCCAAAGTATCTGATATCTTTAAGTCTTGTTTTAGAGATATTGTAACACTTATTTGGTTAGAGCATTAGCACAGCAGCAGCAGCAGCACCTGAACTAACTATTAAAGTTATAGTTTAGGGTAGATATAGGGTGAGGGAAGAGGTAAGAAAGAAGAATTAATGGAGCACCAACTAGAGGTAGATCCCAACTGAAAGATCGATTAGACAATGATCATTACCCTTTCCCCTACATTAGTCTATTCCAGATTTGATTTTAGATGAGGAAATAAGAGTTGAGTAGGAGGAGGTCCTAATTCTTAAAAATATTATACGTGTGCAGTATAGTGTAGCTCAGTTATCGCTGTACTCAGAAAAGATCCACCAAGTGTTGGAATTTGTAAGTAGTTTAGCTGGCATTTATGCTACCCAGACAATTTTATGCTTTCTGCCTCTAATTATGCAGCATGTCGCTATTGTAGCATCATGGACAAATTTTATAAGCCAAGAGTCCTTACCTGACTATTATTGGGTCCCATTATGATTGGTGATGAGCATAATCAATTATTGTAAGTTTTTAAAAATGAAAACTCCAGTATTTTAAAATGTAGAGTCGAATGATACATATGAATTTTGGATTGACTGCCATGAGTGTCTCCATAATATGGGGATTGTTAATATATATAAAGTGGAACTTATGGCCTTTTAGTTGTAGAGAAAGTCCAACCAATGATGGAGGTCCTTTGTTAAGTGTAAAGTTGTTTTGTTTCCACTAAATTAATCTCAGTTTCAGTATATATATCTCTTGAGAAGTATGTTCCTAGTACCTATCTAGATAGGAAAAAGAAATATTTTCTAAGGCTTGAGTAGGGTGATATGTTTATGGCGACTTTTGAGGACAAATTTTACACTTTGTCCCAGTGTGCTTTGCAGTTGCTAACGACTAAAGAGGACAGAAGTAGATATTTCATGAAAGGTTTGAACATGGGTCTTCAAGTGACCACACTTTAAATGGATTATTTAGGGAATACATTTGAGGAGGTGGCAGTGTTTATAAAAAAGGTAGAAGGGGTGAAATAACAAGGTAGTGTTAGATCGGAGGAGAAAAGAGTCTGAAATTCAAGCAATTTTAGTGGTTCTTATTTGCGGGTTGTGCTAAGCAGTGTCACTCTACTCGGCCAATTCATTCAGATCAGCCTATGTCTATTAGGGGCCTGTTAGGGTTTAGTTATCAGCCCTCTGGGAAAATGGTTATACATTTTTAGCAGCTTTAGTTTAGCGATTTACTTTAAATCGTAGATGTTATGAGTGTGGAGGATTGGGCCACATACAAAGGTAAAGATTTTATTATGTATTATAATGCTTCACATTTTGGTTTGTAAGTTGTTATAATGTAGGACAATAATGTGATAGCATATGCTTCGAGATAGCTGAAAGTCCCTAAAAGGAACTACTCTACCCATAATTTAGAATTGGTAATAGTGGTGTTCACCCTCAAAATTTGGGGGCAATAAATTTATAAGGTTAAGTGTGATATGTTCATGGATCACTGCCTTTTGCAATATGTTTTTACTAAGAAAGATTTGAATTTATGGAAGATTAGGTGGAGTTACTAAAATACTATGATATTTTGAGTCTTTATCATTCGAATAAGGCCATTATGGTAGAGGATGCTTTAAGTTGGAAATGTATGAGTACAGAAAGCTTGGCATAGTTGGAGGTGTTAAGATACCCACTGTCTAGGGAGGTACAAAACTTAGCTAATAGTTTTATGAGATTGTAGGTGACTTGCAAGGGAGGTATTTTTAGGAAATGTTAAGGGTAGATTCACCTTCCTTGACCATATCAAAGAAAATCAATTTGAGTAAGAAATTGAATAAAATTTGGGATAAAGTTTTATAAGGTGAGGCCAAAGAGTCCATTCTTAATGAGGAATATGTGTTAAGAATAACGAAAAATATGTGTGTACCCCATGTAGGCAATTTGATTTCCACAATCCTCGTAGAGGCCTATAGTTAAAGTAATCTATACATCCAGGTGCAACTAAGATGTATAGATACTTAAGAAAACATCATTGGTGGTGACATATGAAGCGGGACATTGTTAATTTTATGATTAAGTGTCAAAGCTATCAACGGGTTAAGTTTGAACATTAGAAATCTAGTGGCACATTTCAGAGGGTGGCTATTCCAAAATAAAAAGTGGGAGTGAATAACCATGGATTATGTTATTGGTCTCTCTACGACCTTAAGTAAATATGATTCCATTTGGGTAACTATTGACCAATTGACCAAGTCTGCATATTTTATTTTGATGGGAGTGAATTATGATTCGCCAAGTTGGCAAAGATTTATGGTACAGAGATTGTTAAATTTCACGGGATACCTATCTTTATAGTTTCGAATATAGGTACACAGTTTAGCTCTAATTTTTGGGAGAAGTTTCAAGAAGAGATAGGTACTAAGTTAGACCTAAGTATTGGCTTTCATCCACAAAATAATAGGCAGTTAGAACAGATGATTTTGGTGATATAGGACATGCTCTAAGCATGTGAAAAGGATTTTGGTGGTCAATGGAACTAGTTATTGCTTTTGTATGAATTTGCACACAATAATAGTTAGTACTCAAGCATTAACATGGTTTTTGTTAAATCCTTTTATGGGAGGAAGTATAGGTCGTCAATTGGGTGGTTTGATGCCTTTAAGATGAGACCTTGGAGCACGGATATGTTAAAGGAGTCAATGATAAAAGTGGGATTCATCCAAGAGAAGTCAGTAGCAGTTCAGAATAGGCATAAGGATTATATACAAAACAAAGTTATAGATTTGCATTTCAAGAAGAGTCAGAAGGTTTTGCTTAATATATCACCTATGAAGGTTGTAATGCAGTTTGGGAAGAAGGGTAAGTTAAGTCTGAGATGCATCAGACCTATTGAAATCTTAAGAAAAGTAGGGTTGATGGCTTATAGGTTGGCTCTACCTCCTATTGTATCAATAGTTCATCAGGTATTCTATGTCTCAATGCTCAAGAAGCATCATGGAGATAGGATTATATCATATGTTAGTATTTAGAGTTACTTGATAAAGCACTCTCTTATAAAAAGAAGCCAATTTCTATATAAGATAGATAGGTGAGGAAGTTGAGAATTATGGTGATTCCATTCGTTAAAGTCTAAAGGAGGAATCGTCCTATTGAGAAGGCCACATGGTAGACTAATGTGGATATGCATAAGTATTTAATTGGAATATAATTTAATGAACTAAAACATTATTACAGTGAAATTAGATAGTAAAATCTTAGCTAAGCCTTTTCATAGACCAAATTTATAAAATTTAGGGTTAGCCTAATTTTGGGTGTTGGATGGTCTAGGAAAATATGGTAATTATTGGTGTGTTTACCATGGGATTTGAGTGGATAATGTGATATATTAATAGTTTAGTAAGTCATAGAAACTTTCATTGTGGAAAATAGGTGAGTAGAACTCCGGTCATAGTAATTTCTATGAAAGGTCAGTATGTGATGTCAAACTTAAAGAAGTGTGTTGTGAAATGGATAGGTCTAAGAACTAGTCCAAAGACACTATATTATAATCTCTACAATGATAGTTTTATAGTTGTACTAATATCATCGCAATGATAGAAGGATCACCACGACAATGGTCTCATTTAGCCTAAGTATCGCAGTAACGACAGATGTGTTGCTGCAGCGGCATTACTATAGTGATGAATCTGTTGCTTCCTAAATGAACATGCAGTATATGCCAATTAAAAATGAAAGGAGTATTTTTTTAGTCCATATTAGTTTAGTTTTTGATTAAGGGTTAATAGAGTACTTTTTTACCCTTTTTGGGGTGGTTTTGTTCTTCGAGGAAAGGTTTCCTTATTATTCAAGCTTGTTATTACTCCATTAGATTCTTAGAATTGTAAGGATCATGATAATGGTTGAAAAGAGGTGTTTATTTTAAGGTTTGCAAACTAATGGAGATTGGTTAGGAATAACTTAAATTTTGTTCTTACTTACTTAAGGTTGTTAGAAATCACTTTCTACCATAGAATTCTTCATTGTAATCATGAAATATGGAGAATTCAAAGACACTTAAGGATAAAAAATCCTAGAAATATGAACTAGGTTAATTTCACGTGTTAAAGTTGTGAGTTTGGGTTTATAATACCTAGAATGGGGAATATTGAATTGCATTACCCTCAATTATTGTTTATAGACCAAGAACGAGCAAACATTTAAAACAAGACAAGGTTTAGGCCAAGTAGTGTTTTTGGATATGGATACGAGGTAGGTTATGGTTTAAAAATGCAACTAGAGACTTTATTTAACTCTATGCTTATATTTGAGTTTAATGATTATGATTAGCCTTCAGGAATGCATGTAATTGTTGGTTTATATAATGTTAATGCTTCGTTGAAATGATTAACTTAAAAGTAAGAGTGTTGATGATTTCAATAAGAACTAGAATATCAATTGCTATTGTATATTGAACATGTTGTTGGGGTTTTACCTATCTTTGATGATATTGGGATCAGGTGACATGTTGTCATAGATTGAAATTAGGATCGCATACCCTGCCAGTCAGTATATGGATTGACCTCATCCCCTACAAATCATAACTAAGTTCCTTGACGATTGAATTATTTATGTACATTATTTTATGCATGCATTCATTATTGGCTTTACAAATATGGTTGTTCATTGACTATTGTTAACTAAAACATCTAAGTGTAAGTGACTGATATGAGAGGGAAGTCATTGGTGTTATAGGTTGGGGTGCTTATGAATATGAGTTTGAATGTTAAGTTGATTATAAGTTATGTCTTGATCACTTCTTACTTTCACTTAACTTATCTATTTGTATGGTGTTGAGTTAAGTCGGTCGATGATGCCTACCAGTATATAGTTTTTGTATTGATATTACATGTGCTCTTTTTTTGTTGAGTGCAGAGCATGTTCTAGAGTTTGGGACAAGACTTTGGCTCTAGTTCGTGTTCCAATTTTGATTTAAGGGTGAGCACTATGTCTGTGCAGCCATTGGATATTCTCCTAGTCCTTGTCCTTTATTTATGGGCAATGGCTTTCCTATTGATTTTACTATTTATGGATTATGTTTTAGACTTTTTCTAAATTCATAGTTCGTGTATGGTGACTTTCAGGTCCCGAGGGTTGTAATACTTAGAGATACTTCTGTAATTTTTTGTCATTTTGAATTATTGGAGATATTAGATTGAATATTTATGCTTCACAAGTTTAGATTAATAATCAGTAATTTGGTTTAGTAAATATTTAAGTGCAATGATAAACTATTGGGTTAAGGGTTGGGTTGATTGGTTCTCCCACTACAGATTTAGGGTGGGTTCAACTCATGGGGCATTTGGATCGTGAGAAGAACCCAATAAAGTTAGGGTCAGATCTCAGAAGTAATAAGGTGAAAACTAAGCCTTATGCGGTTATCTTACTATTAGTAGGTTATTTTCATAAGAAGGGTGATCACGCTCACCCATACCATAGTTTTGGTGTAGGACAATCGTTGTCAAATATAACAACCCAACTTGAGTTGAGGTCGAATCCACAAAGAGTGTAACTAGTATTTGAGTCTTATGTGTGTTGGAAGCTACTAAGTACCACAATGTAAACATAAAGAAAAACATAAATTTAAATGGGGGTATGGTTGGAAAGGTTGTTTAGAAAAAATTCAATTAAACTACCAATTTAGGGCAACAATTGTAGGTAAAATTCCAATAGGAGAATAGTCTTGGAATATGTTTTCCTAGGGGAAGATAGTGCATGGGTGTAAGAGAATCAAATGAAAACTCTAGCTAATGACTACATAGGTAGGTTAGGTTAGGGATTTGATGTTAGGTTTTCAACTAAACATCAAAATATCGCCCATATGATCCTTTCGGATACCTCATGGGTGTGGCAAACAAATCAACCCACAACCTCAATTAGGCATCCCTATTTCTGGGAAGATGCCCAAGACATAGAAAATTCACAATCCATCCTTATTTCTAAGACAAGGTAAAGGAATGATCTAACATCTAATTATTGTTCAAAAATACTTGTCACCCATGTCCCTCTTTCAAGGATAATATGGGGTGTAAATGCATACCTACATCCTTCTTTCGAGGATGATGTGGGATTTTGGGAATTTGGGGTTTTCACCAACAAATTCCAATTCAACAATCAAGTATTAGTTAAACCCAACATCATTAACCAAGAGTGTACACTAACAATCAAAACCCACATACATTTTCACCCTATTCCAACAGAACCCCATGATAGATGTTTAGTTGCTCATGAAGTTCGAGAAAAAAGATATACCTAGATTCATATTCAAAGCTTCCATTGAAGATGTAATCAATTGTGTTCTTCAAATTCAACTTCAATTACAACTAAAATCCTTGAAAACTTAACTACAATAATGTTTCCCAATTTTGTAGGGTTTTTACAATACCAAAACTTGGATTCTAGTTCAAGATATCCCAAAAGGAAAGGGTTTTCACCCTATAGAGAATTGGAACCAGTTGTGGGATATTACAAAATTTCCCCTAGGATATTTTCTGCTCTATCGTGATCATCGGTGCTTGATTGTAATCACGACTTCTATGATTTCATTGAGCCTATTGCGATTGCCATATTGGCCACGATTGCAGCCCTCAGGCCGTGATTGCGGTAACTAAGATCGACCCTAGCTCCTGATTTTTCAGCTTTTGCACTCCTTTTCCCATTTTGTTCTCTTTTATGCTCACTTCACTAGCTTTCTTTCATTTACCTATGAACCTACAAAATATTGTAACTAGTGCATTCAAATGAAAATTTTGTCTCATTAACACCATTTAATCATAGTAGTGTACACAAATTTGGATGTAAATGAGTGGTAAATTTACCACTCATCAACACCCCCAACTTAAGCATTTGCTTGTCCTCAAGCAACACTACTTCTTACTCGATGAGAATATGGAATTTTAAGCCTATTTATACGATCAAATGATCATAATGACTTCAAAATTGATTAACACGAACAAGTAGCTCTAAAGCATGGGTAAATCCATTCTCACAACTCTCCTCAATATGAATCACAATATCAAAGACACAAAAGAATTTAAAGAACAACAATGCAACAATCACTAATTCTCTAGAAGTGACTCTCCATCGATAGTGACTCAACTATACTCCTTTGAATTGGTTTTGGAAGATGTCGATTTCACCCGCCTCAATTAGTTTACATGCCTCCTCACAAGAAAAAAATCTCACACACCAAATTATATATCATGCAACAAGGTATTTGAGTGTAAACACTTACTCTCATAAAGAATCTCTCAATACGAACGAGTATCATACCATATGTTTGCCCTTATTTTCAATCTCCACTATAATGAATACCAAAACATCATAATTAAGGTTACCCATGACCCATTGGTTAAACCATAACCAAAAATCACCCATATGTGCAAACCATTACCAAGAACATGTAAAAACATAGTTTAAACCAATACCAAAAACATGCATCAAGACCCTCAACATTGTTTCAAAACCACTATTTATGATTTCACAAATCAGTGTTTAAAACACATTAAATCATGCCTTTAGTTGGAACTAACAATGAGGGAAGAAGTATTTGCCTTATGCAAGAAGATCCACAAAAATTCCTTGACCCCTCTTAGTCTCTAGATGAACACTTGAGAAACCCTAGCCTACAATCTTCAAGAGAGTGTTTAAAGTGTGTTTTGAGAGTGTTAACTACCTTTCCAAGCGAATTATGAGAGGACACTAAGGGTTATGTAATATGGGGACATAAGGGTTTATGGGTGGGAAATATCCGGACTACCCTCACTTAAAAGTTGAAAACCAACCCCTAGGAGGGTACAACCCAACCCCCTAACTCATACCCTAGGGTATGAGTGGTACCCTAACTCGTACCCTAGACCTTACCAAGACCCTTCACACTAGTCCCAATATAACTATACAAACATAAATCATACCATAGGGTACGATTGTTACCCCAAACCATACCTACAACCCGTACCTTGGACATTTTCACAAGACCACACCTAAGACATGATACGACTTGGCACCACACCTATCGTATCCACTAATACGACCCATATGATGTTGAGTCGTATCTTGGGCAGAGCCCAAACCAGACACACTACCTAGTATATGGGTGAGCCATCCTCAAACCATATCCAAGGGTATGATTGGTACCCTTGAGTCATACCAACTCCAGGAAGTCCAAAACTCTTGAAATTTTGCAAGGGTTCAAAACTTAGGGTGTTTCATACTCCCCTACTAGGATTATTCATCCTTGAATAATAGGTAAGGGCAATAACAAGAATGAGATAAAACATTTTCACACATTAGACCTTCCCTCAACAAAAATAAAAAATAAGGACACACAACAAGATGAGAAGATCATCACATACCCCAAGCACAATTTACACCCCAAAATCTCCATCCCGACCTCTAACTAGGTTAGAAAAGAAAGATACAATAGGAACCATTCCTTACCCTTAACGAAGTTGTGTCGAAGATCACATACCCTTCACAAAAATTTCTGAAGTGAAGAACAAACACGGACCTCTCGGACTCCATGTCCCCTTCCGTATCCTAAATGGCTTTCTCAAACTTTTGGTTTCACCATGGAACCTTTACCGAAGCCACACCTTTCGTTTGTAACCAGCGAACTTACCAGTCTAAGATCCTAGTCAGGATCTCCTTACAGAACAAAGAATCTAAGATACCAATACCAATCAAAGGAACCAACCAACGAAGGACCATACATACCTTACCTCCACACAATTACACGGAGTACCGAATAAATGGACTCAAACTAGGGAGCAAGACCAATTCAACTTATAATTTCCCTGAGACACACCACTACAAGAGATTGAGTCTAACTATAAGCCACCACTTCCATGTTCAAACCTATCCAAAGCAAAAAGGAGTTAACTTAGGCCACCAGGCTCTACTCCTTATATCTATCTCGAAACATTACTCCACTTCCATCATGTATTTATTATATGAAAACCATTTCATAAATCATACCTCACAAAACTTTATAAGTACCCAACACAACAAATGGTATATCTATCAATCACAACATTCAAGCCTACTACCTAAATACTCGTGGAATGATCTATCCTTCCAAAGATCTAGCACCCTTTATAATTTTCACAAGAGTTCTCACCATCCACCCCCAACCTAATCATTCCTCATGACAACAACCTTACCTCACCTTCCAAAACCTAAACTCTAGTAGTTACCCTAGAATCTCCCCCACTTAGGGACTTCTACATTCCCTATTTTAAAACATCACCATGCTCCCCAAGCTACTACCATTCTAACACAAGAAGAGCCATTAAGAGACCAAATTACAAGAATTATCCATGCCACCCAAGGAAAGATCCTTGATAACTCTAAACTTACATGTCAATTTAGTACAAGGTGGTCTTCGTCAATATATTTAACCAACTTTGGAGTCGGGGTCGAATCCACGAGGAACAATATGAGTGGCGATTAAACTAATTTGAAACTATAGCTATAAGTTGAATTCAAACAAATGTTACGAAAAGACAAAATGGTGGTCTTTAATAATTGAACAAAAGTTATTAACACTTCAATTCACCGTAGAACTCAAATCATAAACTGCAATATTTTAAATCAATGATATAGAGAAACTAGGGTTGTGATCACTATGATTAGTAATCCTCCATTGAATAATAGTTGTACTATTGGATTCTTGTGACTTATGGGAAACACCAAATTATTAGTTTCGATAGTCCATCTAAGTGTTTCCAAACCAACCTAGATGTTGACCTCCCTAACTTTCTCAAACTTAGGAAAGCATTCTATTCATACTGATTTTATTTCGAGTTGATCAATCTTGTTACAGCATTAATCATTAGATGAGAACTTAACCTTCCCAAATCCTCGTTGATAATTCACTACCTTTAGTTTATTCAAATCAATATAAGGCAGGATCTATTATTTGCAAACAATAAATAACAATCATAACAAAGGAAATATCAAGATGTCTCCACAATCACTCAAACCCTAGCCAACTATTAAATCCATGGAGGAATAATCATAGATCCCACAACCCTGATTGTGGGTTTTAGTTCCACATGAAAGAGAACGCAATAACAATAACTGAATTCATAATTCAAAGTAATTAAACTTACAAAAAATGTAGTCAGAAATTGATTCTCTTCCCAAATTGAAGAAGAATATCCCACAACTAAATCAAAGAATTGAAAATTAAATTCTAAGTTAAGAGAGCCAAAAAGAGGTGAACTGGCCTTTTGGAATGAGTTCCAGCCATTTTAAGATGTCCAAGATGATGCGGCCCCTCAATGAACCCTAAAAGCTGCTATTTATATCTGTAACTTAAGAAAAAACCGAAATTAAGAATTCAGAATTTTTTTTAGGTGACGTCATGTCTGATAACATATCACAAATCTGATAAGTTATTAGAGAATGTCGTTAGGTTCTCTTTATCTGTCTAACGACCTGTGTGACGACTTATCACAAGTCTGATAACTTATCAAACTTATCATCAAACCTTGCTTCCAATTTCTGCCTTCTGCTTCTGAGTGACAACATGCTTGACGGCTTATTAGAGATCTGATAGCTTATCAGGATATGTTCACCATAAAATCTTCAATTTTCTTGTTCTCTGCCTATGTGTGATGACATGGTCTGATAGCTTATCACAGATTTGATATCTTATCATAGATTTGATAGCTTATCAGACCAAGTCGTCAGAAAAAATCTTCAGAACTTAATTTCTTGCATCTTTCACCAAAAATAATCCTTTTTTATGGAGCTTTCATGTGTTTTCATGCATCTTGACTTTTACTGCAATATCAAAGAGAAAACAATTAAAAATGACAAATGTTGCTTAAGACTTTGCAATTATTCACAGTTAAAAGCCTCAAATGTGTTAGCATCTTCTCACACATCAACACCCTCAACTTAAAACAATTTCTTGTCCTCGAGTAACTAAAACATCATACTACGATGCTTAACCAAGAGACACATAAGATACCTATGATAGTTGATTATCAATTTAGCTCAAAACACATTACCCTCTCCATTTTCAATCACTTTAAACCCAATTGTGTTTATCAATGAAGATCAATAATGTGACAGAAGGGAATCAGGATATGATATCAAATTAGAAACAATAACCATGCATATATACAAGTTATACTACCCAAACATGTAAGTAGCTAAAAATGCAATCAATGTTCCCTTACAACAAAGAAGTTCCTCTTCACTCATATATGAAATCAAGTATGTCAATGAGGGGACGGTCAAGATACACTCGTTCTTAGAAAGAAGTTTCAGTCAATGTATGCCAAATACCATAAGCTTTTCATTATTTTCATTACCTAAGCTTTCAGACAGTTAAGCTAGGATCACTATAGGACTTTTCTTTAGCTTGAAATGTAGGCTTGGGGCTAGTATGATACACAAGGATATTTAAGGTAACCAAGCCTCCTTGGTACTACACTATTGTTGGGGTCTCACTTATCAACCTTTACCTTATTTCTCCCTTTCTTGATTAAGTAAATTTAGGATGGGTATGGTCATTTAGTCATTTATTTTCTCTTTTTCACAACTTTTCTTTTCTCATTCTTTTTCTACCACACCCGGCCTTGCATATATATTTTTTTATTACCCTTCTTCATACTCACTGTACATCATGTACCCCTATGATAGCCACCCTCAACTTAGGCTATTTGCCTAAGTCAAAATGCACAATATCCCAGGAGGACCAGGGCCAAAATAGGTTCATTATGATACAAATGGGAAGGTGATAGGTATAATAAAAAGAATAGGCATTCAGTCTCAAAATCAGGATCAAGGGACATTATTCATACATGGAAGGTTGTTTAGGCTAAAAGTGGACTAATATCAACAACAGCCTATGATCCTTTCCTAACCACTATCCTATAACCAAGGTAAGACCAACCGGTCAAGTTCTGACTTTACACACAATAGGAACTAGGTAGTATCTCACACACATATGGCACAAAGGTACATCACAAGCTACTACCCATTCGGTTCATACAATTATTAGCAGTGATTATCATGTCCCTAGTACTAATGTCATAAAAAGATTCACAGTAGTCACATATAGATGCACATCACACAGTTACCAGACAGACAACTGGAAAGGTATTTATCATTCTAAGAAACATCAACAAAAATATGTCAACTGTCCTAGATACTTATTTTTCCCCTAATTAACCATAACATATCACAAAACAAACATAATACACCTAAACATGTCGTCCCTACTAGGAACAAGACTCCAGGGAAAAGAGTCATAACAACAAAAACCCCAAGAGGACATCAACACCCACAAGTAGCCCCACCCTCAACTTAAAATCATGCAATGTCCCCAATGTGTCAAACCAAAACAAGAGAGTTAGAAACATACTTGTGGCATCATGGGTGTGAAGAACTGACGTTAGTCACATAAGACGAATACAAACAACAAAATACCTTGGGTTGCCTCCCAAGCAGTGCCTAATTTAGTGCCGCGGAATGACCCAACTCAGCTTTTTCCTCCTCCTTGAGGATATGAATTTTGCCCCCAACTTAGAGTCCATCTTCTTGCCTCGATCATAGGGGGTGGTACAAAAATTAAGGAATCGAGTAATGGATTGAGCAAGGTAAACCACTTGGCCTTAAAGTGAGGTGTGTTTTTATGTTGCTTGTCTAGTGTAAAATCAAGAATATAGAATTCTTATACCTTATTTCACACTCTACTACTATTTTAAATGATTCCACAGACAAGATATCATCTAAACATAATGTAGAAAAGTGCTTTGAATGAGGCCCAATCAATCCTACTTAAAAATTTACACTATCTACTACACCCTAACTTTTATTCACCTTCTCAATGTCAGTCTCAAGATCAAGATGGCAATTGAGTGGCTGCGATTCTTGTGTTTTCTCCACAAATTGGTTAATGTGCTCCTTATATTCTTCTTTGTTTAGCCACTGTAAACATGGTGGGAGTGGTAACTCCTTTAGCTCTACCCACAGATGCTCTTGATTCTCTAAAATTTATTTCATCAATTTGTTTCCTTGAATCATGACCGCACATATATATTCAGTATGTTCACTTTGACCACAAGCCAAACACCAAGTTACAGTAAGTAGGACAATATCCAAATCAAATTGTGAAGGTCCCATCCATGCACTTCCAAGTAAATCTAGACATCGAGCCTCAAAATATGGTCCCCCACAATAATAACAAGAATCATCACAAGTCACCTCCCAAGTTACCAAACTAAACTATATTCAAGATAAAAAAATTCAACATTTTCAAGTCACTAAGTCACTTCCCAAGTTACCAAACTAAACTACATTCAATATAAAAATTCACATTTCAAGTACCTATACTTAATCACTTCAAGTCACTAAGTCACCTCCCAAGTTACCAAAATAAACTACATTCTGAAAAATTCACATTTTCAACATTTTCAAGTCACTAAGTCACCTCCCAAGTTGCCAAACTAAACTACATTCAATACAAAAATTCACATTTCAAGTACCTACACTTAATAACTTTCAAGTCACTAAGTCACCTCCCAAGTTACCAAGATTAACAAAGTTATTTCCCATAAATTAATAGACTGAATTAAAATAGTATCACAAATTAGGCTGAAACTGCCAAAAATAGATTAATAGAAAAGCTGTCTAAATTAAGAAAAATGCAAGGCAATCAGTCAAGGAAATGAAAACGTAGAAAATATTTAAAACCCTCAATCAAGGAATTACTACAGCAAGCAAATCATATATTATTAAGTCAGAATTCATCAAAAGGGGTTCATTTCCTTATAATTGGTTAAGAGTATAAAATTATGTAATATAAAAATTAGTAAATAAGATATGGGATTAGTTGGGGATTATCACAGATGAACAACCAAACTTTTAAATACAAGTAAAGAATGGTGTCACTAAGCAATGGACAAAAATCAAAATCGATCCATGTGCTAAACAGAAAACAAATGCAATGACCAATTAAGGGTTATCGAAGGCCAGTCAAACTATTTCAATGAACCTAATCAAAATAATGAAGAGTAATCATACAAAGCCATAAATTTAATATCCATATTAATACTCAACAGAATGGAATTTGTTCACATGCACATGCATAACTAGGGATAACCAATTAGCATATCAAAGGAAATTACTACAACAATTTAATCCTAAAGAGTAAAGATAGAACTAACAGTGATTTTGGCCAATGTTGCGCTCGGCGAAAGGTTGGAGCAGCAGTGAAAAGAAAGAGACCTGCAGGTGGTGGCTCGCTGGTGGTAAAGCGAAGCAATAGACAGGTGAGGCTTGGATGGCGACAGCGAAGGGAGTTTACCAGTGGTTGCGGTGGAATGATGGAGTAGAGAGAGAAATATGGAGGGAAGACGGCTGATTTTGTTCAAAAATAGGATTAGGGTTGAGGTTTGTTGTTTAAAAAAAAAATTAGAATATTTAATCTCAACCGTCGGATCAACTTTGATCAACAGTTGAAATTAAAAATTAAAAATTAAAAATTACAAAATAGGGTCAAAATTGATATGAATGGCTAGAATTGAGATAAAAATGTGGCCAGAAATTAAATGATTTCAGGAAAATGAAATCAAATTAGGTTGCTATTTAATAAATAGAATAATAATAATAACAATAATAATAGTAATAATAATAATAGTAATAATAATAATAGTAATAATAATAAATATGATGATGATAATAATAATAATAATAGTAATAGAAAATATATTTATAAAATTATGAGCATGAATATCAACGAAGATAATTTAATAAATATCAAAAATATTATATTTAAATTAATAAATTATATAATAAATATGATAAAAAACAAATTGTATGTCTTAAAATCATGATGTGACACGTCAATATTTATTTGATACCAAAATAATATGTAAAAATATTAATACTTTAAATTTAATTTTTTTGTAAAATAGTATCGGGCAGTCAAAATTGGGTGTCAACAATATATATATACCTCGTAATACAGCATGTTAATTAGATAAATTATTGATTAATTATCTTACCTTATTACAACTTCAACAATATATGTGTGTCTACATTAACACAATTAGTATATCTATTTCCTCAATAGTATGATATCAACGTATTATTCAAAATATTTTGATATATAGATTCAGTTATCTAGCTTTCGATTACTGCATACGTCACTACACGAGATATACGTATATATACATATATTCAATTGGCTATCAGCTTTCAAATACGTACTATATACATCACATACATGATTTTACTACCCCATAATAATATACAACGTATTTCACATATACTCAGATGAATTATTGGTTAGTTTATCTTATGTCATTAATATACCTTCACTACATAATATATATATACTATATGTATACCTATACATACACATACATATACACACTATCGACTATATCAAGCTCTAAATACATACTATATACATCACATACGTACACGAGTATATTATCCAATAATATAATGTGACATATTTTATATACATACTTTGATGAGTTATAGATTAATTTGATTAGCTTACATTAATATAATTTCAATGTATAATATATTATTACTTCTATCATTTCAAATTAAGGTATTCAATATGTTTGGATAGATTCTACTAGTTTTTGACTAGATCATTCATCGATAGATCACTACATATATATATACACATATATATATGTTATGATTTATCTGGGTCATGTTGTATCTAGTGAGTGGATCATGGTGGATCCACAGAAAGTTGATATGGTTAAGAAGTGGTCTAGACCCACGACACCAACCGACATTCGGAGCTTCTTGGGTTTAACCAGATATTATAAGATGTTTGTAGAAAGTTTCTCTTCTATTGTTGCCCCATTGACTAAGTTGACTCAGAAAAAGGTAAAGTTACTACGGTCTGATGCTTGTAAGGGTAGTTTTGAGAAGTTAAAGAATAAGTTGACTTTGCGCCGATTCTGACTCTACCCACGGGTACTGGTGGATTTATGTTTTATTGTGATGCATCATGTGTGGGATTGTGTTGTTCTTTAATACATCATGTCAAGGTGGTTGCATATGCTTCTAGGCAGTTAAAAGTTCATGAGAAAAATTACCCAATGCACGACTTAGAATTGTTGGATGGTGTCATTATCTGTATGGGTTCATGTTGACATCTACTTAAATCATAAAAGCTTTCAATATGTGTTTACCCAAAAGGATTTGAATCTCAGGCAAAGGGATGGTTTGAGTTGCTCAAGGACTATGATATGAGTCTTCACTATCATCCAGGTAAAGCTAACATTGTTGTTAATGCTCTTAGCAGGTTATCTATAGGAAGCTTATCTCATGTGGATGGGGATAAGCAAGAGTTGGTAAAGGATATTCACCGATTGGCTAACTTTGGGGTTCATCTCTTGGACTCTTGGGATAGAGATGTGATAGTACAAGAGGTGGTAAAGTTATCCTTTAGTGCTGAGGTGAAAGAGAAGTAGGCTTTGGACCCTACCATAATGTGGATTAAAGGTAACTTGGGCAGTAGAAAGTAATGGTTTTTGCGATTGGTGGTGTTGGTATCTTGAGATACCAAGATAGTTATGTGTTCTTGATGTTGATGGGCTGAGAGAAAAAATCTTGGTTGAGGCTCATGAATAGAGGTACACTATTTATCCTGGTTCGATGAAGATATACCATGATTTGAAAGAAATTTATTGGAGGAACAACATGAAGCGGGATGTGGATAATTTTGTGGCCAAGTATATGGTTTGTCAACAAGTGAAGGTGAAGCACTTGAGACCTAGTGGGTTGTCTCAAGAGATTGAGTTGCCTGAATGAAAGTGGGAACTGATCAATACGGATTTCATCACTGGTCTTCTGCGGTCCTTCCATCAGTTTAATTTAGGTCATCGTAGATAAGATGACTAAGTCTGCTTACTTCTTACCTATGAGGACTAATTACTCTATTGAGGATTATGCAAGGTTGTTCATTCAGGAGATCATGAAGCTACATGGTGCTCCAGTTTCCATTATATCTGATCATGGTACTCAATTCTCCTAACACTTTTGGCATTTTTTCCAAAGAATTTGGGATCTAAGGAGAATCATAGCACCACTTTCCACCCCAGACGGATGGCCAAGCGGATAAGACTATTCAAACTTTAGAGGATATGTTAAGGTCTTTTATGCTTGAATTTAGTGGTAGTTGGATTGACCATTTGCCTCTCATAGAGTTTAGGTATAATAATAGGTATCATGCAAGTATTGGTATGGCTTTGTTTGAGGCTTTTTATAGTAGGAGATGTCATTTTCCTATTGGGTTGTTCAAGGTTGGCGAGAATGGGTCGTTTCCTCCTAATTTAGTTCATCAAGCTATGGAGAAGGTGAAGGTGATTCAGGATAGGCTTAATACCGCCCAAATTCTCCAAAATTCATATGAAGACATAAGACGAAGGGAGTTAGAATTTGAAGTTGCCAATTAGGTATTCTTGAAGGTATCACCCATGAAGGGAATGATACGGTTTGGAAAGAAGGGAAAGCTCAATCCCCGTATATGGGCCCTTATTTAATTTTGAAGAGAATGGGTAATATGGCTTATGAGTTAGAGTTGCTTCCCTGTTTGGGTCCCATTCAGTTGGTTTTTCATAAATCGATATTGAGAAAGTATGTGGGTGATCCTTCTTAGGTATTTCTATTAGAAAGTGTTTGTGTTTCAAACTCCTTGTCATATCAGGAGGTCCCTATTGAGATCTTGGATCTGCAAGTCCATCGGTTGCGAACAAAGGTTGTGGCTTAGGTGAAGTAACTATGGAGGAACTAAAAGTTTGAAAAAGCTACTTGGGAAGTTGAAGAGGACATAAAGTCCAAATACGCATTCTTGTTCCCCGCTCCAAATACTCGTGCTTAAGGTATGTGTTAATCTCACCATCTTTGTTTTATGTTTTTACTAAAGGTAAGTGTAGGTATGTTTCTGCAATAAATTGTGCTAATAGGTGCCTTAAACCATCACTCAAGGATGAATGATCCTAGGGGGGAATGTGATGCCCCAGACGTTGGCCACTGAAAATATTAAGTTTTTAAACTCAGTGTCCTGACTATGACTCACCTTATAAGTCGTAACGTGTCATTGTGAGCCGTAGGACCTCAATCATAGGGTTTTCAGTGATGGTAGCCTAAGTTACTATCCTGATTACGAGTGGCTCCTAATGAGTCATAGAAACTCCAAATGAGTCATATGGTCATATTCATAGCCAAATCAGTATGTGCCCCGAGTGTTTCTATCTTGACTATGACTTAGAACCTATGAGTTGTAGGGTCACCTTATAAGTCGTATGGTGTGAATAATAGGGTCACCAGAGAAGGATCCTTCAGCTATTATCTTGATTACGACTCATGGTGGTGAACCGTAATGTGTCCTTGCAAGTCGTATAGTGACTCGTAGTCACTGGCAATAATTTTTTAGCTTTAAATTAAGGGTACTTTGGACATTTCCACTTTTCCCCAAATCATGACCCATGACTTAAAACCCTTTTAGGGTGTCATTATCACTCCAAAACAAATTGAAATAACTTTTCAATCTCTCTTAAATTCTCTCAACCAAGATACTTAGAATTCCCAAGAAGTTTATCAATTAGAGCTCCCAAGGGAAAATTCTCTCCATAACTCTTGATATTTCAGGCATGTTACTCTTCCCCAACTAATATTTTGTGAAAGTATGTGTTTTAAATAGTTCTCCATGTGGTTTTGACATTGGTTTTGGAACATGGATTGAATGTTTTGAATGATTGTTTTCGATGTGATATTTCATGTTTACATATGTGTTGTTTATGTTTTAAATAATGGTTTTCAAATCAATTTGATGTGTGGGTATGGTGTATAAACTAGGGGATTGTAATTTCCCCAGGTTTTGTGAATAATAACAATTAAATTGGTAATAACCCCAACCCAATTTTATGAAAGTGGTTTTGAAGTACGAGTAAAATTGGATTGAACTATTTTTGAAACAATCGTATGATATAAAGAGGCTATTGAAACATGATAGTTTGATTTAATGAACAAAGGGAGTTGGTTTTCCCCACCTTGTATTAATGAGCAAAGGGAGTCATTTTCCTAAGTTAATGGAATTGTGATAATATGTTGATGTTACCTTGCAAGTTTAGTTAGTATAACGATACCAACAGTGTATACCTAAACGTGTATTATGGTTCAATGAACGAAAATGTGTAGTAAAAATTTTAATGGGGCTTAAAAGAGGGTTATATAGATGGGTGTAAAAGTGGCAGTCCTGAGGGACCAATACTAAAAACTGTATTTTCCAGCGCAGTGGTCTAAACGGCTTAGGATTCGAGGCCCCTTGCTTGTGACCGGGTGGTTTGAGTCCACCTTATTATATGATTAGGAGGTTCTAGTCCCCCATAGTACATTACATGATTAGGTTCATAAGTCACCTTATTATATGGTTGGGAGGTTTAAGTCTCTCGTGCGTATATATGAGTTTATTCTCCGATTTGTTTCACTACACGCATTGGGGCCCGACCAGGGGGTGAAAGCTGGTCTATATAGCCCATGGATAGTATTATATGACAATTAAGCTGCACAATCCATGAAAATGTTTTGAAGTTGCATGCAAAGCCTTGTTCCCTATCTCAGTATTTTATATAAGTATATATGTATGCACATATGTATGTGAACATGTACATTGAGTTAAACTGGATTATTGAATTATCATTACTTTATCCTTATCCTTAGGTACATTTTAGTTCATAACCCCTTAACCATCTTCGAACACTATATCCCCGTGCGATATAGGGTCCGAAGGTAATCCCATTTTTCCTGCGTAGTACTAGGTGGATTAGCTTGGTTCGTCAGTTGTTTGTAGTGAAGTGGTAAGCTTTCATTATCTGAAAGACTTAATCATTCCATCAATTTTCCTTTATAAACTAGAATTAAAGAGTTCACATTAACATTATCATTTTCATTTTTATTGTCATTGTCAGGGTAGGGGCATGTCCCGACTTAGAATATTTTTGGATTAGTAGAAGGTTTGTGGATGTTACTTTGGATTGGGTATTGATGTTGACATGCTTAGATGTCTATTAGTTTGTTACTCTTATTATCTTGTTATATATTCATATTTCAGTCGCTTCTAAATGTGTTATATCCTGTTTGGATAGGCAAAAGGGGTAGTTTTTGATCGTCGGTGGACTTGATATACCCGTCACGGCTAGGCCCTGGTTCAGATCATTATAATGGCACTCCCAGATCATGGGTGAGAGTTTTCTTAATATGTTGAAATTATGGACCCTTACTATTTTGACCCAGAAATTTAGTTTTCTCTTGATCTTAGGTGAATTTATGCACCTAAATGTTGTTATCGATGCTTACTTAGCTTAGTTTCGAGGACTTCTCTTGTGCTTATTGAGTTAGTTCTTGTATAAATAAGAATATAAGTTTTAATGTATCTAATTACAATATTCAAGTGTGTTTACAATGAGGTTTGAGTCAAAGCATTAAGTTGAAATTCAAACGAGAAAATTAGTCCTCTTAGCTTGAGCTATGTTCCTTCTAGTTCATCGTGTTGGATTCAATTGTGTTTTGAGATATATTTTATGGTGCTTAATATTGTAAGATGATTGTAGAATTGATTTACATGATATATTGATGATATACAAGCTGGAAATAAACTGTGAACACAATCACGAAGCAAGGAGCAAAGGACCAAACCCATCGAGTTAACAACGTTCAAAGCTGGTTTTTGTGGACTTAGGGGTGTTGCACGATGCCTAAGGACCACTATAAGGGAGTGGAACTCCCATGGATGCAAATTATATGGAAATTCCATTATATCAGTTTGTTAAGGTCGTGCCATGCTGCCTAGATGGCACGATATTGGTGTGGCACGCTACTATGTCAAAATTAGGCAGTTTGGTCCTAGTATAAATAGGACACTCCAACCTTTGTGTATACACCTTGGGAGACCTTGGGGCATTGAATCATGATTGACATGGTTGAAAATAGGGTTTTACTCCCTTACTTTAGTTTTCTTTTGAATTTATACATGTATTATTTCATTATGATTCTTGTTACGTCCATGAGTGGCTAAACACCTTTTCTCGGGGTTAAGGCCAAGAACATTATTGCTTATGCTATGTAATTAAGTTGGTTATAGTTTTATCATTGTTGGTTTTTCATGTATCCTTGTTTTAACTATCTTAAGAATTCGCTACTCTTAGGATAAATGCTTAATTCTATTGTGATCCCAAAAAAGGGAATGATAGGATAGTTAGTGGGATATAGGGAATATGATTGTAATCTTTCAATTAATTAAAGTTATAATTTGGTTTAGGATAGGAATATACCTAATACACCTTATTTGGTTAATTAAAGGTAAGAAATATAAAGGCATTTAACTTAGTCTTGCATCCCGGCTCAACAATGTAGTTGTAAGGCTAGGCTAGATAGTTGATTGGAGGTTTAGAAGACCTTTAATCATATAATCAACCCCTTGAACCAACAATTAAGATATATAATAATGCCAAAAAAGTTATGAAGCTAAGTATGAGTGTTCGTAGTGCCTTAGTCTTTTATTTTCCTCATTAATGTTCAAGAACCTTAACATTATTGTGTTGTTAAGTTTAATTTTAGTTGGTTACACTCAAATACTCTTGGTTGCTTTAGCACTTGGTTAATCTTAATAGTATAACTATAATTGGATAGTCTCCTAACACAAGTCCCTGTGGGATCGATACTTGGCTTTTATTAAGAACACTATATTACTTTGGTGGACCACAAATACTTGTATGTGCACTTGGGTGCAGTAATTTTTTGGTGCTATTACTGGGGACTTGTAATTTGGCAGATTTCTTAGTTTTAGTTTCACTTTTTGATTTCCCAAGTGCTAATTACTTTTATCTTAGCCTTGGAATTTATAGGCATGGGTTTGTAAATCAAGTAAGCTGGCATGGGATAGGGAGTTGGTTGAGCCATGTCCCAAACTTGAGCAACGCTTACACCAACTGAAGAGAGAAGCAGTACTACTCTACCTGATCCAGCAAATTCAGCAAGATCAAGATGTTAATCTTGTTTCTATGAATGAATATCTGCCATCCCATAGGACAGTTCGTGTAGTGGAAATCCTACTCATAACTAATGTCACCTTTGATATCTACAGACTAGCAACTGAAGGTATGTTTTAGTTAAAGAGAAACATGGTGCATCTTTTGCACAACAGTGGTCAGTTCACAGGGCTATCACATGAAGATCCACAGGTTTACTTACTGAATTTCTTAGAGATCAGTGACACATTCATCTCCACTGAAATGTTTGCTAATTATATGAGGCTGACACTCTTCCCCTTCTCACTTTTGGGGAAGCAAAGAAATGGTTGAACTCTTAGCCGAAAGGTTCTAACACTACTTTGGATAACTTAGCCCAAAAATTCCTCATCTGTTTCTTTCCATCTAGCAAGACTACAAGGTTGCATAGTGATATTTTGAGCTTCAAGCAAAAGCCGGATAAGAACCTAAATCATGCTTCAGAGAGGTTCAAATCTTTTATTTAGGACTATCAACATTACCAGCAGACCGATGAGGTATTACCTTACACCTTTATAGAAGCTCTTGATCACAGTATAAAATTTTTGCTAGATTCAGCTGCAGGTGGTTAGGCATTGGAGAAAACATATAATGAGCTTTATACCTTATTGAACCACATTGCATAAGGAGATCTTGATTGGCATGGTAACAAGTCTAGAGGTGCAGTGAAAAAGCCTACAGGGATGATAGAAGTTGATAGTGTCACAGCCTTAGCAGCCTAATGGGGAAATTCCCATGGTTTCGGGTGAAATGATTCTATAGGATCTAAATTCTTCGTTGTTTACTAGTTTTGGGGTATATTTGAAAAAATTACAAAAAAGAATTTGTTCGTTAGTTTTTAGTTGTAGGTGTCAGTTTAGTAGGTGCACATTCACCCACCCCGTGGTTGTTCTTTTCTGTTCTTTTCCATGGGGGCACCCTTTTAACCCAGTATCTCTTTTTCTTTTTAGGAGTAAATTTTATAATTTTTTGTTAGGAATAAGTGAGATATTCGTGCTATGTGCTATGTATGATTACATGATGCAAGTGGGTTTGAAGATAAAAGCATGTTGTTTGTGGTGAATTACTGCTTTTGAGACTCCAAGGCACATGTTTATGAGTCATATGCATTGTTGGATTAATTCTATATTCTTATTATTGTTTGGTTGAGAGTCTATAATGATCTTGTATGCTTGATCATGTTCTTGTGAGTGAGGTTTTTGTTTATTCCTTATTGCATATTAATGTCTAGAACACTCTCGGTGTGTGTACAAATCTAAATAAAGAGTGTGGGCTTAGGAGATGATATAGGAATTTCTTTTATAACCATATGTATACCCTCTTTTACCTACCCTTGTGCACAATCTTCATTATCCCCATTGACCTTAGCCTATTTTCTTTGGTAGTCTCATATGTAGCATATTCCCTTTCTTTGATTAACCTGAATTTGATCCCAAGATCCTAAGCACTTTAGTTGAAAAATTAATATAGTCAAGGAGTGTGAAATTAAAAAGGAAAGAAGTGAAAGTGAAGCCCCAAAGAGTATCTAATGGTGTTACAAAAGTTTATGTGTTGAGGGTGACAGTGATGTACTGAAAAGATAAAAATTAAATCATGTGTTGATATAAAATACTCTCTTATCATTGTATATATAAACTAGCTTAAAGAGATGGGGCAAAGAAAAAGGAAGCGTGTGGTAAATCTGCGAAGTTTGGTTGTTTAGAAAAAATCTTAATGTATAAAGTAATGTATTAAAGAGCTTAGGGAGGATAGTCACTATTCCTCGCCAAAATAGTTCTTAAATGTCCCTTAGATTACATTATAACCCTTTAAGTTCTGCTTGATCCTAAGCTTTAATATTCTGACATTAGTAGATTACTACACTAAGGGCAAGCCTATGGTTCATCTTGTTAACTTGTGAATTCATTGTGAGCGTAAGCATAATTCAATTCATATACCCATTTGTGTGACAAACTCCATCTATGTGAGTGATTATGGGTAACTCTCTTGTTGTGAGGGCACATGTTTGATGATATTTAGATGATATGTATGATCTACTTGATTGAGTAATATGCATGAGTTTGTCCGTTTGGTGAGTCAATTCTTGAAGCTAGGATGTTTCAAAGTAGTATCATAAGCTTTCAATTGTACATGACATTCTTTGTTGCGGTGCTTGTAATATGTGTAGTCATTGTAGTGCTATCTTGAGTGTATTTCTTGCAATAGTAGTGTGGAGTATTATCAAGATATAATGCTTAAATTAATGAGTTTTTCGAGCACGAACAAGGCTTTACGTGTGGGTGATGATCTTAGGTGAATTTATGCACGTACATGTTGTTATCTATGCTTACTTAGCTTAGTTTTGAGGACTTCTCTTTTGATTATTGAGACAATCCTTGTATAATGAGAATCAAAGTGTTAATTTATGTGTTTACAATGTTCAAGGTGTGTTTACAATGATTTTGAGTCAAAGCATTAAGTTCAAACACAAACGAGAAAATTAGTCCTCTTAGCTTGAGCTATGCTCCTTTCTAGTTCATCGTGTTGGATTCGATTGTGTTTTGAGCTATAATTTTTTGTTATTGATGTTGTATGGTGCTTGGAGAATTTATTTACATGATATATTGATGATATACAAGCTAGAAATCAATATTAAACACAACCTCAAAGCAAGGAGCAAAGGACCAAACCCATGGAGTTAACAACGTTCAAAGCTGGTTTTTGTGGACTTAGAGGAATGCCACACAGCCTAAGCACCTCTATAAGGGCATGGAACGTCCTTGGATGCAAATTATATGGAAAATTCCAGTATCTCAGTGTGTTAAGGCCATGACAAGCTACCTATATGGCACGCACGATATAAGCGAGGCATGTTGTTATGTCAAAATCGGACAGCTTGGTCCTAGTATAAATAGGACACTCCAACCATTCTATCTACACCTTGGGCGACCTTGGGCATTGAAACACGATTGATAAGGATGAAATAGGGTTTTATTGCTTTACTTCAATTTTATTTTTAATTTATACATGTATTATTTCATTATGATTCTTGTTACGTCCATGAGTGGCTAAATACCCTTTTGGGGGGTTTAGGCCGAGAACATGATTACTTATGCTATGTAATTAAGTTGGTTATAGTTTTTATCATTTTTGGTTGTTCATGTATACTTTTTTTAACTATCTTAAGGATTCGTAACCCTTAGGATAAATGCTTAATTCTATTATGAGCCTCGAACGAGGAATGACAGGATATAACGTGGGATATAGGGAATAGGATTGTAATCTTTCAATTAATTAAAGATATAATTTGTTTTTAGGATAGGAATATACCTAATACACCCTATTTGGTTAATTAATGGTAAGAAATATAAAGTCATTTAACTTAGTCTTGCATCCCCACTCAATGATGTAGTTATAAGGCTAGGATAGATAGTTGAGTAGAGGTTTGAAAGACCCATAATTATATAATTAACCCCTTGAACCAACAACCAAGGTATATAAAAATGCCAATGAAGTTATGAACCTAAGTATGAGTGTTCTTAGTGCCTTAGTCCTGGGTTTTCTCCATTATTATTCAAGAACCTTTGCATTATCGTATTGTTATGCTTACTTTTAGTTGGTTACTCGCAAATACTCTTGGTTGCTTTAGCACTTAGTTAATCTTAATAGTATAACTAGAATTGGATAATCGCCTAACATAAGTCCCTGTGGGATCTATACTTTGCTTTTATTAAGGTCTCTATATTTCTTGGGTGGACCACGTACACTTGCATGTGAGCTAAGGTGCAACAAGTTTTTAGGTGCCATTACTAAGGACTTGTAATTTAGAAACTGTCTTAGTTTTAGTTTCACTTTTTGATTTCCTAAGTTCTAATTACTTAATCTTAGCCTTGGAATTTGCAGACACAAATTTGTAAGGCAAGTAAGCTGGCATAGGATAGGGAGTTGGTTGAGCTATATTTGAACTTGAGCAATGCTTACACCAACTGAGGAGAGAAGCAGTACTTCTCTACCAAATCCCACAAATTTCAGCAAGATCAAGAGGCTAATCCTGCTTCTATGAATGAAGATCCACCATCCCGTAGGACAGCTCGTAAAGTAGGAATCCCACTCGTAACTAAGTTCACCTCCGTTATTTGTAGATCGGTAGTTGGAGGTAGATTTGAGTTAACGAAAAACATGGAGTAGCTTTTGCACAACAGTGGTCAATTCACAAGACTGTCACATGAAGATCCACAAGTTTACTTACAAAATTTCTTACAGATCATTGACACATTTATCACTGCCAGAGTGCTCGTTAATTATATAAGGCCGACACTCTTCCGCTTCTCACTTTTAAGGAAAGCAAATAAGTGGTTGAACGCTTAGCCAACAGGTTCTATCATTATTTAGGATGACTTAGACCAAAAATTCCTCATCTATTTCTTTTCATCTATTAAGTTTACAAGGTTGCACAGTGAGATTTTTAGCTTCAAGAAAAAGCTAGATAAGAAACTAAATAATGCTTAGAAGAGGTTCAAATCTCTTCGTTGGGACTATCCACATCACTAGCAGTCCAATGAGGTATTATCTCACACCTTTGTAAAAGCTCTTGATCACAATACAAAATTTTGCTAGATTCAGTTGTAGGTAGTTAGGCTTTGGAGTAAATGTATGATTAGATTTATACCTTATTGAAAAACATTGCACAAGAAAATCCTGATTGGCACAGTGACAAGTTTAGTGGTGTGGTGAAAAGCCTGCAGGGATGGTAGAAGTTGATAGTGTCATAGACTTAGCCTCCCAATGGGGAAATTCCCATGGTTTCAGGTTAAGTGATGCTATAGGATCAAAATTCTTAGTTGTTTACTAGTTTTGGGGTAAATTTGAAAAAATTACAAAAAAAACAAATTATTTGTTTTTTTTTAGCTATAGGTGTTAGTTTAGTAGGTACACACTTCACCCACCCTGTGGCGCCCTCTAACCCAGTATCTCTTTTTCTTTTTAGGAGTAAATTTACAATTTTTTAGTTAGGAATAAGTGAGATATTCACGCTATGTGTTATGTATGATTACATAATGCAAGTGGGTTTGAATATAAAAGTATGTTGTTTGTGGTGAATTACTACTTTTGAAACCCTGAGGCTCATATTTATGACTCGTATGTGTTGTTGGCTTAATTGTAAATTTATGTTATTATTTGGTTGAGTCTCTATAATTATCTTTTACGACTTAAGCATGTGTCATGTGTGAGTGAGGTTTTTCTGTATTCCTTATTGCATATTGATGTCTAAAACTTGCCTGGTGTGTGTACAAAGTGAAATAAAGAGTGTGGGTTTAGGAGATGATATAGTCATTTCTTTTATAGCCTTTTTTACACGCTCTTTTACCTACCCTTGTGTATAATCTTAATAGCCCCGTTGAGCCTTAGCCTATTTTTTTGGTAGCCTTGTATGTAGCATGTTCCCTTTCTTTGATTGACCTGAATTTGATCCCAAACTCCTAAGACCTTTAGTTGAAAAATTAATGTAGTTAAGAAGTGTAAAATTAAGAAGGAAAGAAGTGGGAGCTAATCCCCAAAGAGTAGCTAGTAGTGTTACAAAAGTTTTTATGTTGAGGGTGAGAGTGATGTATTGAAAAGAGAAAAATTAAATCATGAGTTGATATAAAATACTCCCTTAAGATTGTATATGTAAACTAGCTGAAAGAGATGGGGAAAAGAAAAAGAAAGTGTGAGGTAGATGTGGGAAGTTTTTTTGTTTAGAAAATATCTTAATTTATAAAGTAATGTATTAAAGTGCTTAGGGAAGATAGTCACTATTCCTGGCCAAAATAGTTCTTACATGTCCTTTTGCTTGCATTATAACCCTTTAAGTTCTACTTGATCCTAAGCTTTAGCATTCTAAAATTAGTAGAGTACTACATTAAGGGAAAGTCTATGGTTCATCGTGTTAACTTGTGAATTCTTTATAAGAGTAAACGTAATTCGATTCCTATACCCATTTGTGTGACAAACGCCATCTATGTGAGTATTTATAGGTAACCCTACAGTTGTAACAGAACATGTTTGTTGACAGTTAGGTGATATGTATGATATACTTTATTGACTAATATGCCTGAGTTTTTCAATTTGGTGAGTCAGTTGTTGAGGCTAGGATGTTTCAAAGTTGTATTCATAAGCTTTCACTTGTATATGGCATTATTTGTTGTGATACTTGCAATCTGTGTAGTCATTGTAGTGCTTTCTTGAGTATCTTACTTGTAGTAGTAGTGTGGAGTCTTATTATGATATGATGCTTAAATTTAAGATTTGTTCGAGTATGAACAAGGCTTTAAGTGTGGGGTGATGATCTTAGGTGAATTTATACACCTAAGTGTTGTTATCTACGCTTACTTAGCTTAGTTTTGAGGAATTATCTTGTGCTTATTGAGATAATACTAGTATAATAAGAATTTAAGTGTTAAGTTATGTAATTATAGTGTTCAGGGTGTGTTTACAATGAGTTTTGAGTCAAAGAATTAAGTTGAAACTCAAACGAGAAAATTAGTCCTCTTAGCTTGAGATATGTTCCTTTATAATTCATCGCATTGGATTCGATTGTGTTTTGAGTGATAATTTGTAGCGATTGATGTTGTAGGATGCTTTTATAATTTATTGACATGATATATTGATGATATACAAGCTGTAAATCAAGAGTAAAAAGAACCACAAAGCCAGGTGCAAAGGACCAAACCGATGGAGTTGGCAACGTTCAGAGATGGTTTTTGTGGATTTAGGGGCGTGCCACGCTGCCTAAGCACCACTATAAGGTAATGGCATACCCTTTTATGAAAATTATATGTCAAATTCCAATATCTCAATGTTCTAAGTCTATGACACGCTGCCTATATGGCATGATATTGACGTAGCACGCTGCTATGTCAAAATCGGGCAGCTTGGTCCTAGTATAAATAGGACACTCCAACCTTTGTGTATACATCTTAGGCGACCTTGGGGCATTGAAACATGACTGATAAGGCTTAAAATAGGGTTTTATTCCTTTAATTTGGTTTTCTCTTGAATTTATACATGTATTATTTCATTATGATTCTTGCTACGTCCATGAGTGGCTAAACACCCTTTTTCAGGGCTAAGGCCAAGAACATGATTGCTTATGTTATGTAATTAAGTTGGTTATAGTTTTTGTCATTTTTGGTTGTTCATGTATCCTTGTTTTAACTATCTTAAGGATTCACGGCCCTTAGGATAAACACTTAATTCTATTGTGATCCCGGAAGGAGGAATGATAGGATAGAACGTGTGATATAGGGAATAGGATTGTAATCTTTCAATTAATTGAAGTTATAATTTGTATTTAGGATAGGAATATATTTGGTTAATTAACAGGAAGAAACATAATGGTTTTTAACTTAGTCTTGCATCTCCACTCAATGATGTAGTTTTAAGGCTAGGCTAGATAGTTCATTGGAGGTTCAGAAGACCCGGAATCATATAATCAACCCCTTGAACCCCTAAGATAATTAACAATGCCAAAAAAAGTTATCAAGCTATGTATGAGTGTCCGTAGTACCTTAGTCCTGGATTTTCCCCATTATTGTTCAAGAACCTTTGCATTATTGTATTGTTAGGTTTACTTTTAGCTTTTGATTACTTTAGCACTTGGTTAATCTTAATAATATAACTAGAATTGGATAGTCGTCTAACACAAGTCCGTGTGGGATCGATACTTCGCTTTTATTGAGGCTACTATATTACTTAGGTGGATGATGTAGCCTTGAGTGTGCACTTGGTCACAACATCTTCCGCGTTGCCTCCATGACACATCCAAAAGGTGGACCTCTACTGGTTCACTCACAAAAAGACACATAACTTTTTATTTTGGTATCGAATTAAGACAAAATTAGAGTGTTGGAAAGAGAACTCAAATACATTTCATGTATTGGGTCTTAAGATCCAAGGCTCTATATATTTAAAGTTGACCCTTGTTGGATTGAATACTAAAACTCAATTGATAAAATTGGTTACAACAAAACTTTGCTCTAAATGTTTCCAGTGACCATGATTCACATCGAAAGCACTTTACCCACTAGGTAATTATCATGACACTTTTCTAAGGTTGAAATAATCATTTTTCGGCTTATAAACATATTATTAATGGCTAGAATCTCAGCTAGGAGTTTGTGGGGTGTTATTATATCTTTCCATTAGGATCATTTGTCCTTGAATGAAGACTGATATTGGGATGAAAAGAATATAGTTACTAGCATGAAACTGAATTTCTAAAGTTGATCATGTTTCGTAAGTGGAATCACCTTTTGACAGGGTACTAACTCAACTTATACATATGGAACATGAACACATACATAGGAATCATATAGAACAATGTATAAATGAAATTAAAAGAGTGCAATGCTAGGAGGAAAATCTTTACTCATGTTGAATCATTGTTAGGAGCAAAAAAATAAGGGTACTTGGCCATGATATTTGCGAATGAAAGATATAGATGCACTGAAAAGATTAAACCCCTAACTTGGAATTGATTTATAAGCTGACTTGATGGATTATAAGGATTTAATTCAGGCTGAGAGTTTAGAACCAAATTGAAGCATTCGCGACACGATCATCCATATAGAACAGAAGCAAGAATAGGATTACTATGCCTTAGGCGATGCAACTATTAACTTTTAAGCTTAACAACAATTCTCAACTATACTTTTCCTCTTGAACACTACATTTCATTAGATGAAACTTATAACCTTCATATGGGTATACGTGACTACTCCTACCAAAGCCTGAGTTGAGCTACATTCTCTCACCATGTTCAAGCCTAACTTAGAGTCAAAATATATTGTATATGACACAATAATACTATTCTAAACTATGGGATTCAATATCCTATGTCTTTTCAAATCTCTCATCTCAAGAATAATACTCCTTACCACTTCAACAACTAACTCTGAGCTTTTATCAGGAATTCACTTTCATCTCAAGAATAATACTCCTTACAACTTCGACAACTAACTATGAGCTTTAATCAAGAATTCACTAGTGCACAATACATTCATCCACTTGTATACCCATATGACATTCAAACCTATTACTATAACCATATATGAACTTTTAGTCAACCAAATCATCTAAAAATTTCTCATTTTCTCTAATACCTCTATTAATAACAATGTCATGAACTATCTCCAAAAAGGCACACTAAAATTCTCAACTAACTATTACCTATACCAAAACTTTACGTTGATCTCCCTCTATACTTTTAACCTTAGATAAAACAAGCATACAATAATTTTACCTAATAAAGAACAGATACTCTCTCCTATCAAAAGCATTGTTCATCCATTTTCATCACCACTATCTTAACATAAGAAGAGGTCATTGAAGGTCTAGAACATAAGGACCTAAAGTATAAAAGAATACTATACACAACTTTGACATTTGACTGTGGCCTGAGGAATAGAGTACCATAGGCATGGATTCATTAGAGAGATTTTAAATGAGGACATAAATGACATAATGTGAATTTCACTAGTCATTAGAGTGTATCATGGGTTTAGGGGACTGAGCTTACTATAAACAATAAGTTCATATATATCATAAGTTACTTAAAGTAGGATTAGAATTCATAGATTTACGGAGGATAACCAGGATCATGGAGTTCTATTACTTTTTTTACTAGGAGCCAAAAATGAATATCATTATGTATAAAGTGTATAAGCATTGTCCATTGGTGTGGATTTATCACGCAAGACATGGGTAGGGTGTCATAATGACTGAAATCTAAGCAACACACTAGAATAAGAATGGATCACTATCTCATCATAACTTTTACTGCCATGCAGCATAATCTGATTCACAAAACTTAATTTGGTTCTTCACCATATCATATCCCCTTTATATTAAAGCCAACATTCTAAGTCTATGGGTCTTTCCATGCCCGCAAGACTGAGCCATAATTTTTTTACTCTAAAGGTTTGCACATGAACGCTTAACTCACTTGGTTAAACTATATTTGAAAAATACTAACTTCATTCTTGGACATTCCTTTCATAGATACCACCCTTAACTTTCTGTAGCTTCAATAATCATCATTATATACTTACACATTTTTTAGCAAACATACCTACATCTCTAAGCACACAATCTGCATTTTCTTTGTAGTTTACTAATATCACACCTCTAAATCTATATTTTTTCCAAAACCATGAAAATTAAAATTAAACTAAAAGACTCAACATAGTCTATTTATAATTCCTTAATTTAGCTATTAAGAACACCATATACGATGTAACTAGCCTTATTCACACTTAGCAACTCAAGGGAACTATCTAAGCACACACAACACTTAATAATCTTAGAAAATATTGCATCCACATAACTTAGGAACACCTTTATATCATACCTACACCATCATACTTAATTGTGAATGAATGAACTTAAATTCCTTCTTACATTATTTCACAACTACTAGCTCACTTCCATATAACTAGCATCACTATCCTAGTCAATTATTATTTCCATCTTGATGATCATCCAATATTCAAACTTAGTGTCTAGTACTACATGATTAAAAATACACTTCACATACTATTCTTGCTTGGAGGCTATATAAGAAAAAGCATCACGGAACACTAGTCCACTAGAACCTCATAATAAAAATAAATAATCATAATCTTACGGTCTATCTAATTAGAGTACATTCATATATCCTTATTTCACAAATCACTACTACTTATCCATTCACATGTCTAAATTATATCCATAGCTCTGTAATCATCAACTGATTTCCTTTTCATGATCACAAAGGGAAACATAGATTAACAATCCTTATCAACCTAATATTTTCATTAGTGACCTATACTTTTCTAACACAATAAAATGCCATCAAGAACTTATCTCCTACTTCAATCATACCCAAAGTCACCTTAACTAATAACTCCTTCTCTACCTTCCACCATGAAATCCACACTACACTTATTACCCATTCGTTAACACCCAAAGACATATCACCTCAATCCTAACTTAAAAGCATACATAGGTCCATCTATATACTTTTAACTAGTCACTATCCCCACCTTTTATATCACTATACTTCTAAATCCATACTCCCTATGTTGAGGTTGTTTTACTACTTATGGATCCTAACATCCTAAGTTATATTATCCCTCAAATGACAACTCTATTTAATAATCTAGGTACATACTCTCTCCTCTCATAGATGCTACCTATAATAAAGGCTTAAAGAGGAATCTGAATGCATATCATATTCTGTCTTAATTGCATAATTCATATAAATAAGGACATAAGCTTTTAAATTGAAGGACTTAAAACATAAATGGGTTCCTCTCAAGCCCTTTGTGCGATTTGTAAAGTTTTTGATCGTTAAATCTGAGAGCGTTATATCGGTAGGAATTAAGGTTTACTACTTATATCATCTTCAAGATGAGTCATAGTTAGATGAATTTGGAATAACACACGAATCGATATTGGATTAAAAGAGGAAAACCTTACTACATGATCTAAAGTATGATAGAATGGAAATATTTCTTAAATGCCTTGTAGCCTCCAGATTATAAGTGTGGTGCACATCACACCCATAAATAAGAATCTACTAGACGTGGTTTCTAGACACCCTAGGACACTTGAACCTTGTCCTATAATACCAAGTTTGTAACGCCCTGAGACTACGCCCTAGATGTAACATGATGCTTAGAACCACGAGTAATCTCAAGCTAACCTATGGTACTGGCATAACGCATGAACAACTGATTAAATATGTAAAAGATCTAAACTTACTAAGGAAAGCAAAGTCATAAGATAATCTATTTCAATATATTACTATTTAAAAGTTCACGATACTGATTATACCAAAAAGAAACTAAAACTGAATATATAAACTCTGACTGACTATCTGTAATACCCTGTATTATTCTTAGCTCAGTTCAGCTTTTAGTCGCATGCATAGGGATCTTAAGGCCTGAAATTCTCACTAAGTGTTGGAGACTTAGTCATTTTTAAGGCTTCTAAACTTGGAGAATTTTTAATTTGGTCTTCCCGACCCCGAGACATTGGTTTTTTAGTTGATTCATGTTCAGGGATGTAAGAAGTGTGTCTCAAAGAAGTTTTGGATTTTTTGGACAAAGTTTGGGGCATGTTTGGATCACGGAACCAGAGGGTTACTACGATAAGCCCACATTACGAACCTATTCCTGTTCTCATGTTCACCGCATCGTGGTGAGGGAAATGACTGACTACATCGTAGTATGCCTGTCGCGTCCAGTTTTGAATTTAAATGGTTTAGGGGCAATTGGGTCTTTTCTCCTCAACCCAAATCATCCATAACACGAACTATGACATCAATTACAGCATTATTTGCCCTTCTTCTCTAAATCCCTCTAAAGAAAACCCTTCTCTTTTCCCCAAGAATACAAATTCAATTCCTTTTTCCTCAAGAAATCAAGAATTCAGGTTTCCAAAGTTCAAGAACCTTCAAGAAATCATCAAGATTGGTATTTCTCTTTCAAGTTAAAGGTTTAAGGTATGTGTGATGTTCATCCATGGGCTCTTTTCACCCATGGAGTCCAAGAACCCTTTTTGGTTTTTAAATTATGAGTTTTACATATTTAAGTTGAACTATCTCCATGAATCTCTTGTTAATTCAATTACAAGTTATGTTTATGAGTGTTTGCAAATGGGATGAGCCATTACATATTTTGAATGTTGAAAGCTTCTAAATCCCTAATTTATGATTTTAGTCTTGTGATCATGTTATCCTCGCATGTTTTATCTATCCCCATACTTAAGTTCATGACTCTCATGTGTTTGATGAATTGCCTAAGTTTTGGTTTTTGAACAATGGTCTCCTATTATGGTTTTAAAGCTTTTATATGGCATTGTTAGTACTTCCATTCAGTGTTGGTGGGTTGTGAACACCCGATACTTACCTATTTTACATGAATTCAGCTTTTCAAGTACGTAGACAGTTAATCCATGAATTTTATTAGTATACTCAAACATTCATATTCATGATGAGCACTATCAATTATGTAATAGCATTCAGTTGAGTTTAATTATGTTCAGTAGCAATGTCAGTTCAGTTGGGAGAAGGATTTAGCACCAAGCGAACCTATGAATGGGGGTTCACCCGCCAGTTAGGATTGGGTCCTTAGTAGCAGTTCCTAAGTTCCAGAACTATGTAGCCAGCTGTCAAGACCCCAACCAAGGCCTAGACATAATGGGCATCCCAAGTCCAACCATGATCAGGGACCGCCCCCTTAACCCATCCAACCACCTTATACAGCCTCAGATGAGCTGAATTTTAAACATATAACAAGATAGCATTATTATTCACATCAAGAATCTGGGATAAGAGCACGAGCATGACCGACCCAACTGAGTCTAACCGTACCAAACCAAACAATCCATACCATACCAAAACAAAGAGAATATCAAAACATAATAAAATAATCAATCCCAAAATATAATATGATGGAACAATAAGAAATTATGCCCGATGATGCCAGCCTCCCAGTTTATTCCAATGCCAAGGCCGACATCAATACCAATCCCGTACATTCTAATACCCAGAAGTACCACAAAGCCTCTATCCAAAAGAATACAAATATCCAGTTGGGACATGCCCCCAACCATGGCCAAAACCAGTGTCCAAAATAAAAATAAAATGTCTAAGAATATCCATATCATGAAATGGAGCCTTCCGGAAAGATGAATATCACCACTTTAATCCAAATGTTATCCCCAAGTCAATCACTATGTATGAGGAGTCCAACAACTGGTTCCTGTATAGAGCCATCCCTGGGTTTGCTCGGTGCTGAATCCTACTCCCAACTGAACTGACACTAATCACTAGACTGGACTAAGCTTAACTAAACCCACAACTGACTGTATCAACTGACTGAATGATATTGCTCAAAGCATGACTAAAATTATTCTGTAGATACTAAAAACTAGGTAAAAAGCTAAATTTTGGGTATTCATAACCCCTAGAACTTGATAACAGTAACAATAGGACATACTAAAACTTTGAAAAACCATAATAAGTAGTCATTGTTCAAACTTAATCATTTAGGCATTTCATCAAACACTTGGACTTCATGGGCTTAAGCATGGGAATAGTTTAAACATGTAATAGTAGCATAATTGCAATACTAAAATCATGAATTAAGATTTAATAAGAGAATAAGCACCATTCAAATATGTCAAGGCTAATTCCAACAAAACCACATGATAAACATAAGCTGAAATCCAAGTTCATAATAGCTTCATGAAGATAACTCACAATAACAAGTAAAAATCATAACTTTAATCTTGAAAACAATTTCTTGGACTTCATGGGTGATAAGGAGCCATGCATGAACATCTAACATACCTTCAAAGCTTAAATACTTGAAAAGAAACACAATTCCTTAAGCTTCTTTAGAAATTCTTGAATTTGGGAACTCATTTTCTTGATTTTTCTTGAAAGGAAAAGAGTTTAATTTGATTAACTAGGGAAGATCTTAGGGTTTATTTGGGAGTAAAATTGGGGATTTGGGGTATAATATGCCTTAACTGAAGTCAAATCTCATGTTAATACGGATTGGGGCGATGGAAAAGGACAAGACTGCCCTTCTGTAATTTAAATTCGTAACCGAGATGCCAATTAGGCCATCATCGAGATGCGCTAGTGATGCCATCGCTATTCCACTACTGATGCGGTGCAATTGCGTTGAGCTGCTGGAATTGAAATCCAAACATGGGCCAAATCTCGTTTGAAAAATCTAAAATTCCCCCGAGAAATGCTCCGTACACCCCTGAACATAAATTAACTCAAAAACTTACGTCTCAGGGTCGACAAGGTCACTTTAAAAATCATCAAAGTTAAGAGCCCAAAAATAAATCTAAGTCACTAACACTTAGCTAAATTTTTAGTTTCTAAGCCTCTTATGCATGCGCTATGGGTTGAACTGAGCTAAGACTAATACAGGGTATTATACCTTGAGAGTCTCAAGCCATCTCCTTTACCTAAGATTAATCTCCTTCTACGTGAATACATACTGAAAACTCTGTTGATCCAAAATGATATCCACATAAACACCATACAGATAATGCCGCCATATTTTCAAAGAAAACACAACTGCCAATATCTTTAAATCATAAGTAGGATAATTCCTCTCATGCACCTTCAACTGTCTGGAAGCATAGGCACCTTCCCATGATGCATCAAAACACAACCAATCCCTACTCGAGATACATCATAATAAATAATAAACCCATCATTGCCTTTCGGCAAGGTCAAAATTAGAGCCGACATCAACGTATCCTTCAATTTCTCAAAACTCCCATCACAAGCATCTGACAAAGAAAACTTAACCTTCTTCTGAGTTAACTTAGTCAAAGGAGCAGCTATCGATGAGAAACTTTCCATAAACCACCTATAATACCTGGCTAAACCCAAGAAGCTCTAAACATCGAATGGAGTCGTGGGCCTAGGCCACTCCTTCACTGCAGCAACCTTTTGAGGATCAACCATTATCCCCTCATTTGAAATAAAATGACCTAATAAAGTCATAGCATTCAAAGAAAACTCACACTTAGAGAACTTGGAAAACAACCATTGTTCTTTTAAGGTCTGCAACAACACGCGGAGGTGATTAGAATGATCCACCTCACTCCTCGAATACACCAGAATATTATCAATAAACACAATGACAAAGAGATCTAAATACTACCTAAACACCTTGTTCATCAAATCCCTAAATGACGCCGAAGTGTTTGTCAATCCAAATGACATCACCAAGAACTCAAAATGCCTATGTCAAGTATAAAAAGTCATCTTAGGGATATCCACCTCCCTAATCTTAAGCTGATGGTACCTATATCAAAGATCTATCTTGGAAAAGAACTTAGAACCATCCAACTAATCAAACAGATCATCTATTATTGAGAGAGAATACTTGTTCTTGACCGTTACCCTGTTCAACTGCCTGTAGTCAATGCACATCTGAAGGGAACCATCCTTATTTCACACGAACAACACTAGTGCACCCCACAAAGAAATACTAGGACGAAGAAACCCCTTATCCAAAAGATCCTTAATTTGCTCCTTGAGTTCCTTTAACTTTGTCAAAGTCATTCTATATGGAGGAATAGATATTGTACGAGTGTCCAGAAGCAAATCAATACCAAACTATCCAGAGGAACACTAAAAAAATCATCCAAAAAAACTTCTGAAAAGTTATTAACTACCAGAACTGAAGGCAAAGAAGGACCTTCCAAGTTAAAATCTTTAACCCGGACCAAGTGATAATGACACCCTTTAGAGATTAACCTTTGAGCTCTAAGATAAGAAATAAATCTTCCCCTAGGATCTTAAGAACAACCTTTTCATTCCATTTCGGCTCACCGGGGAACCTAAAGATGACCTTACGAGTCTGACAGTCTAAAGATGTATAACAATAATTCAACTAGTCCATACCCAAAATAACATCAAAATCCACTATTCCTTGCTCAAACAGATCTATCAAGGCTTCTCTATCACCAATAGATACCACATACCCCTATAGACCCGTTCAGCAATGACCGAGTCTCCTACCGGGGTAGAAATTAAAAAAGGATCTAAAATAATTTTTGGATCAAAAACAAAAGACACAAATATATAAGGAGTCACATAAGAAAGAGTAGACCCCGAATAAAGCAAACAATATAAGTCATGGGAAAAGAGCTATAACATACCAGTAACAACATTAGGTGATGCCTCAAATTCCTACCGGGATGCCAAAGAATACAACCTATTCTGACCAATACTAGAACTAGGAGCAGTTACAAAAGCAGATACCAAACCACCAGGTGTAGGAGCAGAAGATAAAACCACCAGAATCTTATTCTCTCCTATATCAACCTTATCAGCTAGACAATCCTTGAGCTGATGGGCTACCTAACTGTACATAAAGCACTTATCTCTACCTTCCTCAAAGAATCCCCGATGAGGACAACCATAAAATTGATAAGAAGGGCATAAAGAGATAGACTGACCTCCACTCGTCTAAGATTTAGCAACCTGAGCCCAAGAATTATCACCACCTTAGTGACATCTGTTGCCCAACTATTGTGGGTAAGAAGCACTGGAAGTAAAGAAGGAACTAGAACTCCCCCACTTCTTTTGCTACCACTTTTCACCATCTCTACAACCCTAAGACTGTGTACCTCTCTGATAAAAAATTTGCCCCACTTTCCCTGCTTAGCGCCAAATTTTGCCTACTTTCTCTTCTCATCCTCAACCCGCTGTATATGAATAATCAACCTAGAGATATCCATATCCCAAATGAGAAAAACTATCTTGCTCTCTAAAATTAGATCTCTATTCAGCCCAGAAGGAAACTTCCTTATTCTCAAACTCATATCATCCACCAAATCAGGAGCATAACATGACAACTAATGAAACTTTAAGGAATATTCCCTTACAGACATCTTCCCTTGCCTGAGGTTCACAAATTCCTCCATCTTAGATTTTCTCAACTCTTAAGGAAAGAAATAATCCATGAAGGCATTAGAAAAGGCCTCCAAAAACCCTTTCTCCTCTATATCACCCTTATCTTTGTCCCACTTTTCATACCACTGAAAAGTAATATCTCTAAGTTGATAAGCTATAAAGCTAACTCCCTCCATATCAGAAGCCTGCATAACCTAAGATTTCTTCTCTAGTTTATCCAAGAATCCATATGGGCCATCCTTCACTATCACTCCTGTAAAAGTAGAAGGACCCATCCTTATAAATTGGCCAACCCTTGTGGCCTCAGCAAATAAAGCACTAGCCACACCCCACTTGGCCTGAGCAGCAACCATCTGAGCAATAACATAGATTGACTAAAGAAACTCCATGTTCTTCATGTTACCCTGAGGAGCAGTAGGAGGAATAGGAGAAATTCTAGCACAATCAAGAATAGGACCATGAGATCAAATATGTACTCTTGACTTAGGAGTTACCCCTTCAGCATTATCCCCAGATGAGGTAGACTAATTTCTTTGCATTCCAAATCTAGGAGGCACGATCTGAAAGACAAATAACCAAGGATTAGAGAGAATTCCAGGACTGAGAATTTCAAGAAAGTGAAACATTTCTAAATGTCTTGCAGCCTCTCTCTTATGAGTGTGGTGCACTACACACCCCTAAAAGAGACTCTACTCGGCATGACTTTGTGGACTTCTCAGTTGACATGAACCTAAAGCTTTGATACCAATGTGTCATGACCTAAACTAGTGCCTGGATGTAATGGGCATTCCTATTCCAACTAAGATCGAGGACCGCCCCCTTAACCCAAGCCAACCACCTTATACAGTCTCAGATGAGTTAAATTTTGAACATATAATAAGATAGCATTATTGTTCACATCAAGACTCTGGGATAGGCCATGACCATGACCGACCCAACTGAGTCTAATTGTACCCAACCCAACCATCCACACCATACCAAAACAAAGAGAATATAAAAACATAATATAATAATCAATACCAAAATATAATATGATGGAACAGTAAGAAATTATGTTTGATGATGCCAACCTCCCAGCTTAATCCAATGCCAAGGCTGACATCAATACCAGTCCCACCCATTCCAACCCCAGAAGTACCACAAGCCTCGATCCAAAAGAATACAAATATCTGGTTAGGACATGCCCCCAACCATGGCCAAAACCAATGTCCAAAAGGAAAATAAAATGTCTAAGAATATCCATATCATGAAATAGAGCCTTCCTAAAATATGGAATCTCACTACTTTAATCCAAATGTTGTCCCCGATACAATCACTATATAGGAGGAGTCGAATGGTAGATTCCTGCATAGCATGGGTATATAGCCATCAATAGACGAGTTAGCTAGTGACCGCTAGCTTGTATCTAGGGATAAGGATAAAGTAATGTCATTTAAACAACCAAGTAAAACCATCAATTATGCATACAACCATATATATATAAGTGACAGGAAAGGGAATTCGTGTTTAATATTCATTCAAAATCTTTACCTGGGTTGTGTAACCTTGCCTTTTAACCACACCCATGGGCTGTATGGGTTCATATCTCCCTATTGAAAGAGTTCTAGTGTGTGTAGCCTCATGACCAGGAAATATACCATGGGATGACTCATACATCCCTCCAATATAAAACATGATACTCGCACATGGCCATCAATTACCCCTCATATCGGGAAATATAAGTTTCCAATTTTGATTCCCCTAGAACCTCCACCTTCCACGGCTTAGTTACACATCCCGACATAAATGCCCAAATTAAAACCATGTCTAAAAAAAAATTTCCATTTATCAACCTAGGACATTTATTAGTGATATCGTCATACCAACCATACTTGCAAGATTTATCCACAGCCAAACTATTTAGGTTAAGAGGACTCTCAAGTGCCCTTTCTGTTTACCATGTTAACCTCTTGGGAGATTTCTATGTACTCCATAAGCAAAACCAATAATCCTTTAACCTAGGGCTGTGGAAAAACCGAACCAACCGATAAACCAAACCGATAAAAATGTTATTGGGTTATTGGTATTGGGTTATCGGGTTAACGGTTTTTTATTGGTTTTATAAAAAATTTATTGGGTAAATAGTTCGGCATCGATTTTAGCTTATTGGGTTATCGGTTAAATCGATAACCCAATAAGGATACACTAAGTTATTGTTTTTTATTCCTATTCATGTTATATATAGAAATCTCTCTCTCTCTTTATCTATCTATCTATCTATCTATCCCCCACTCTCTCTCTATATATATATACATATAGATATGCGTATATATATAGATTATATGTACTACTAATTCACAATTCAGTGATTCACAAAGTATTAACCTATTCAGGGCAACAAAGGCATAATATAAAGTTCGACTATTATCGTAATGAAAAACTTGAAGCATTTAAAGCTTCCAACAATTAGGATTCAATTTTTTTCCTAACTAACATTCAGTTCAAGTTTGAAGATTCTTGTAAACTAAAATGCATTGCGTAGGTTTTGGCGGTACTTAAGATTTTAGTTTTTTATGTTAGTTGTTGCTATTTCTATTTTATAAGTATTTTCTTATTGGTTAAATCGAAAACCGTACTGTTAAGGACCAAAAACCAATAAACCAAAACTGATAAAAAAATATCTTATTGGTTAGTTATTGGTTTTACATATTTAAAAACCGAAAACCGATAAACCGAACCAATAACACGTAAAATCAAACCGAAATGACTGATGCACACCCCTACTTTAACCTTTGTAAACCATTTATAGTTTCATGCATAAGCTGAAATTAAGCAAGAGTTCCATTTAAAGAAGTCAATGCAATGAACATATCTTTATAAGCATTTTATCAAACACCTTGGGGGCATAATATAACCAAAACCAATTCCAAAGACCATTAAACCATTACCATGCAATCCAATTTCCCAAAACCATAATTAATGCATATAAAAGCATAATTAAACCATAGGAAACCATCGACAAACCATTTACACCAAAACCCCCAATTAATAGTTGAAAACCATAAATCATGCAACACTGAAACCATGAAAACAACCATAAAATTCATGATTTTTTAGAAATAAGAAGTAGGGAAGATACACATGCCTTAAATTGAGAATTATGATGGAAGAAAATCACCAAAGCAAGCCTCAAAGCAATCCCCAAGTTGAAACCCTACCTCTCTTACCCTAAAAGCTCTTAAGAGAATTGTTGAATGTTTAGGAATAGTTTTCTATATGTTAATAAATAGAATAATTGGGCAAATAACCTCCTAAGTGTATTAAAATCGTGGGTCATAATTAAGGTAAGTAGGAAAATATCCAGAATACCCCCACTTAAGTACCTTAAAAATCCATCACAGGGATACGAATGGCCCTCTTACGAGTCATGCCCTTCCTTACAAGTGGTTTTCTCCAGTCGTACCCAGGCCTTAACCTTGGATTAGACACTGTCCAATATACTACTCATCCAACCAAGTCGTAACCTCAGCATACGATCCATACCTATAACCCGTATCCTTAGCAGAACAAATTACCAAGAGGATAAAATACTTTCCACTATATGAGTCCCTGATAGGACTCGTATCCTAGCCTTAGGACTCATACCCTTAAGTCATGACCATTCCAGTGATCGAAACTATCACACCAACTAACACTGGTCAGCTTATAATAGGACCATACCACTTGTACCCTAGCATACGGTCATATCCATGAGTCGTATTGGGTCCAGAGAATGATTTTCAAGGAAAAATTTCTAAGGCCAAAACCCAGGATTTAACACCAGTGTAGGATTATGAGATATCATCCACCAGATTAGGATTAACACTCTCTTAGGGGTCACCCTCCAGTGTAGGACTGACTATCTAGTCCTTCGGGACATTAGATTAGTGGATCCACATAGCCAGTGTTAGTACCCGTGGTAAGGTACTGATACTCTTCCAACTGGGATTACTGGTTAGACCCCAATTAGCTCAGATTAGGGCATATCGGTTAGATGATAGCTCCCACAGTCTCAATATAGTATTCAGTGTATCTCCAATTTAGGTTTTCTTGAATAAGTATACAGACTTTCAGATATTCAGTTTTATAGCTTTCAGTCTTTTAAACTATAGATTTATCTGAGTAACATAACAGATATACACTTAGTCTTGAATTCTCACATATTACAGTTTTTATGTATTCATGTACAGTTATCTCATGCTATTCATTAGTTCTTATTTTATATGCATAGTACCCTATGAATATCAGCCTGTCATCATCTCATATTGTAATACCCCATACTTTTCTTAGTCCTGTTTAAATCCTAGTGTGTCAAGAGTCAACTTTAAAAATATATAACTCTTGATACATGTAGAATTTTCTAGCACTAGACCCACCAAATTGTAGATAATTGAATCAACTTTCCAACGATACCAATTTTACTTAAATTTGATACTCGGTTGAGAAGTTGTGGCACTTTTAGTAAGAAACAATAGGCCATCAGATGTATCGCCAGGTTGTCCTGAGTCAAATCTGCTCCTTTTTTTTTCATTGCAAAAAAAAAAAGATCCCTTCCCTTCACTTTCCAAAATAACGAATATCAAGTTTGGGAGGCTACAGGTACTATGGATCCTCTGACACCCAATCGAGTTGCTTTCCCAGGTCTCGATAGCACCGCATCGCGGCAAAGTAAAGTTTCGTAATTATCTATTTTTCGGTGAAGCACTATGATTATGCTGCATCATGGTGAAGTCCAAAATCCCACTCATCTCTTTCCAGTAACTCACCATAATTTGCTAGTATCGCGCTAAAGTTCTCGATGGAACAGACACCGCATCGCGGTGGAGTGCAAAATAGCACTCGTCCTTTTCTAGTGACACAGCATGATTATGCTGCATCACGCCAAAGCCTAAAATGGCAATTATGCTTTTACCAGTGAGTCACCGCGATTGCATCGCATAGTGATAAGGCCCAAAATCAGGATTCTAGTTTCGAACTAAAATTTTCAAAGGGCAAATTAGTCTTTTCCCAAGCCCCCAAATAGTGAAAAAACACTAGATTAAACCTATCTTAAGTCTAATGCACTCATTATTCACAAGATTTCTCTCCAAGAAAACCCTAGAACTTTAATTTCAAATCCCCAAGAAACCCAAATTCTATCATTCTTTTTCCAAGATAACCCAAAATTCAATATTCCTAATTCAAGATCTTCAAGAAACAGTCTTCAAAAGTATAAATAGGAACCCAAAGTTCAAGCTCCTTCATCCATTCATTACTTAAGGTATGTGGGGTTATGAACAAGGATAATTCTTTCATCCTTGTGCCCAAAATTAGTTTTAAAGTTGAATTTTACATAAAGTTGTATGAATTTCAGTTTAGGGTTTATACCCACTCATCACTATTTGAAGATTATGATATTACAACTGATTTATACGTTGAATAGCATGTCTACTTTCATATTTTATGCATATGACATTAATTTCCAGATTTAGAATTGAATTATCAATACTTTAATAAGTAAGCATGAAATTTATAATGATTTGACATGAATTTGATACATGGGTTATTAAGCCTTAGTTGAATATTGATATTTCAAGAATGACAATGCTTTAAGCACCCTATGATTAGTTATTTTTAGATTTTGATCGAGATTTGATCTTTTGATCTCATCTTAGATATAGAATCCACTTTATAGTTTTTGTTACAATTTACAGTAAATAGATATATGATTAGTTTCATTGTAAACCCTTATACTAGTTTTAAAAGTAGATTTTCTAAAGAATGAGCACACAGATTAAAGGGAGTAGTATTTAGCACCAAGTTGGGTATGTTTACATGCCCTAAAACTACGAGCCAATGTAGGTTCAGATTATTAGATTATTCTCATTTCTATATAGATAGTAGTTACAATATGATCACTTAGCTTAGGTTATAATCCTTGGCAAGAGAATGACACCTCTCCTCAATATGAGGTTTTCCCATAAGGAAACTAGACGTTGGACACTATGATAGTTCAGATATTGTATGTCGGTTAGAAGAACCTCCCTACAGAAAAGAGTAAAGAATAATAAAAAGCTTTTAGAAACTAAGTGTAAAGGCTCACGATTTTATTCAAATATTGTTTTACATAAAGTCATTAGCTATTAGATTACATCTTTCAGTTTACAAATGTGAGTCCTTTTATACTTAGCATGTATGATTTGAAAATAGATTTCAAGTATAGATTTAGAACTAAGTATGGTGGCTCACAGTATTTATATAGTATGTTTTGTCATTCGTGATTTATAATTACAACTTTTAATTACTCAAGCCACAGTGAGCTATTATTACTTAACATGCATTATTTATGAGAAAGATATATGTATTCCCTCACTATTTCAATATGAATTTCACCCTCATATACTTTGTACATTCCTGAAGTACTGATCCATATATATGTCTATGTGTTATATTGTCTCATAATGTAGGTTCATGTGCTCAGTTTTAGTAGCGTGACTGATTTTGAGCATCTCCATCTACATCCTGATAGTTGGTGAGTCCTTATAGTTTGGGGACCCAGTTATTCAATTTTTTTAGTTTATTAGAATAGTTGATTCAATATTTACAGGTAGTTGGAGTCATCTGGGGATTTGTTCAAGTGGCTCTCTAGTTATTAGTAGTAGAGGTTTATCAGACTGCTAGTCATGATTCAGATTCCATTATTGATTGTCCAGATTTATAAGTCAAGTATTTTTAGATATCATGTTCAGATAATTTTAGCTTAGATCAAACAGACTTCCGCATTGATTTCATGTTTATATTTCTCCATTATGAGTTTCAGATTTAGTAGAAGGCTTACAGGGTTAGCTTGAGGCTACTCATAGTTTTGAGCATTGTGTGACATCTCGAGACCCATTTTTAGGGCATTACAAACTTTGTATCAGATCCTAAGGTTATAAGAGTCCTAGGGAGTCAGACAAGCTGTGTTACATATATTCTTGATCATGGGTGTGAAAAGCACCACATTTATGAGCAAGAGGCTACAGGACATTTTAGGAAATCATCTTTTTCTTTCATGATCTATCGTGCTTATAGTGTCTCTATTTGATTTTAACTCATGCTCTTATGTGACAGTTGAATATGCCTCCTCACCGAGCTAATACATACAGAAAAGATAACTAGCCACCCCATCCTGCGGACCCTCTGAATGAGAATATATCCCATACTAAATTTTGGGCTTCCTTTTAGGCGTTAGCCCAAGCTATGACTGCCAATGTTTAGGGAAACCATGTGGAGGTAGTCCTACTTTAGTAGAATGGGGATTTAGCAGCAGCCAAAATTTGTGACTTCATGAGAATGAATCCGCTTGAGTTCTTTGGATCAAAAGTAGGTAAAGATCCATAGCTTTACTTAGATAAGATAAGAAAGATCACCCAAATTATGAATGTTACTAAGGAGAAGAGTGTAGAGTTGGCATCCTATAGGTTGAAGGATGTGGCGTATGATTGAGTAGTTACGTAGAAAAATGGTAAAGGTGAGAATGCAGCTCCTATGAGTTGGCAGATACTTCAGGATACATTTCTAGATAGGTTTTTTCCACGTGAGATAAGAGAAGCTATGGTAGAGGAGTTTCTAAACTGAGGTGGGGCTCAATGATAGTGAAGGATTATTATCTTAAGTTCAACCAGTTGTCTAAGTATGCCTCTAATACGATGGTTGACCCTAGGGCAGGTATGAGTAAGTTTATTACTGGAGTATCTAGTTTGGTAGTCAAGGATTGTAGGATTGCCATGCTTATTGGGGATATGTATTTTGCTAGGCTGATGATTCATGCTCAACAGATTGAGGTAGAAAAGTTAAAAGAGAGAGAAAGGGGAAATAAGAAGGCTAAAATCAGCCAGTTTAAATATGGGCAGACAAGGTTTGGAAGGGGAAATCATTCGCAGTTTTAGAGTCGATCATCTATGCCAGCGCCATCTTCAGCCAGTGCTCTCTCCCCCAAAGCTAGACAAGAGCAATGAAGTAAGACTTCTATGTCCAGATTTCAGAATAGTATAAATGGAAAACCCAGTTATTCTCTATGTGCTAAGTGTGGTAAGAATTATCTTGGGGAGTGCATATTGGGATAAAAAGGTTGTTATGGTTGTGGTAAGTTGGGACATGGAATCAAAGAGTGTCCGCATGCTAAGCAAGGAAACAAGTATGTTCGTCCCCAGACTCAGTCTACTAGCGTACTATCTCCTCTAGGTCGCCTAGTCCCTCATTAGGGCACATCATCTAGTACCGGTGGCGATCAGCACCAGAATCAGTTTTATGCTTTACCATCCCATCAGGGGAACGAGAGTTCACTAGATATTATTATCGGTATGCTTGGTGTCTTTCATCTTGATGTTTCTAATTTGTTAGATCCAGGGTTAAATCTCTTTTATGTGACCCCACTAGTTGCAACAAATTTTAAAGTAGGTCCTGAAAAGCTCCCTAAGCCCTTCTTAGTTTCTACCCCAGTGGGAGAGTTAGTTGTTGCCAAATGAGTCTATAGAAAGTGTCCTATCATTGTCCTTTATAAGATCATGTTAGCAGACCTAATAGAGTTAGATATTGTAGAATTTGACCTTATTTTGGGCATGGATTGGCTCCATTCTTATTATGTATCCATATAGTGTCGCACCTGAGTGGTGAAGTTTCAGTTTTCAGATAAGCCAGTCTTTGAGTGGGAAGGTAATTTAGTGTCTCCTAAGAGTTATTTTATATCCAATATTAAGGTAAGAAAATTAATCTCAAAAGGGTGCATATTTCATCTAGTTTGAGTCAAAGACACTAAGTCTAAGGCTTCAACAGTTCAATCAATTCGTGTAGTTAATGAGTTTTCTCAAGTTTTTCCCGATGATTTGCCAGGGGTACCTCCCAATAGGAGAATAGAATTCGGTATTGAACTTTTTCTAGATACTCAACCCATCTCTATTCCTCCATATTGTATGGCTCTAGCCGAGCTTAAGGAGTTAAAAGAGTAGTTAAAAGATCTCTTAGATAAAAGTTTCATAAGGCCCAGTGTCTCTCCATGGGGCATTCCCATCTTATTAATGCGAAAGAAAGATGGTTCTTCATGAATGTATGTTGACTATCGTCAGCTGAATAACATCACAATCAAAAATAAATATCCTCTTCCTAGGATTGATGACTTATTCAGCAAACTCCAAGGTGCAAGTTACTTCTCCAAGATAGACCTTAGATCGAGCTATCATTATTTTCAAGTAAGGAAATATGATATTCCAAAGACAGCTTGCGGAACCCGTTATGGTCATTTTAAGTTTCTATTCATGTCTTTCGAGTTGATAAATGCCCCAGCAGCCTTCATGGACTTGATGAACAGAGTATTCAAATAGTATATGGACATGTTTGTCATAGTCTTTATCGATGATATTCTTGTCTATTCTCGTAGTGAGGATGATCACGCAGACGATCTTAGAATTGTGTTGTAAACTCTTAGAGATCACCAGTTGTTCACCAAATTCAGCAAATGTGAATTTTGGCTAAGATCGGTCGCTTTCCTAGATCATATTGTTCCCAATAATAGTATTAGAGTTGATCCCTAAAAGACAAAAATAGTAAGAAACTAAACTAGACCTATCTCTCCGTCAGGCATTCAAAGTTTCTTAGGCTTAGCTAGCTATTACAAATATTTTGTTAAATGGTTTTATTCTATTACATCTCTTATTTCTAGATTAACTCAGAAGAAAGTTAAGTTTCAGTGGTCAGATTCCTGTGAGAAGGGTTTTCAGGAGTTGAAGACTCGACTCACTTCAGCTCTAGTTTTAGTGCTACTTAATGGTACAGATAGGTTAGTTGTCTATTATGGTGATTCTAGAATTTTGATGTAGAGAGGTAAGGTTATAGCCTATGCCTCTAGATATATTTAACCTCATGAAAATAACTACCCTACCCATGATTTTGAGCTAGCTGTTGTGGTGTTTGCATTGAAAATTTGGAGGCACTATCTTTATGGGGCGTATATCGATGTATTCACACATCACAAATGCTTACAATATGTATTTACTCAGAGGGAGTTAAATCTTCATCAGAGAAGGTAGTTAGAATTGTTGAAAGATTATGACATGAGTGTGTTGTATCACCGGGCAAGGCCAATGTAGTGGCAGACACCCTTAGTAGACTGTCTATGGGCAGTATTGCTCATATAGAGAGGTTTAAACAAAAATTAGTTTGAGAAGTTCACTGGTTAGCTATATTGGGTGTAAGGTTGGTTGACTCAGCTGAGAGGAATATTTGGGTTCACATAAGTTTAGAATCTTCTCTAGTTTCTGAAATGAAAGAGAAGCGGGATAAGGATTATAGTTTGGTCAAACTGAAGGGGTCAGTTAAATACTAAAAGATAGAGGTTTTGTCCCAAGAGGAGATGGTGTGTTGAGATACCAAAGTAGATTATATGTGCCATGTGTTGACTATTTAAGGTAGCAGATTATGGTAGAAGCACATGGTGCACGTTACTCCATTCATCCAAGATCCACCAAGATGTACCACGATTAACGGGAAGTCAATTGGTGGAGTGGTATGAAGAGAGATATCGCAGAATTTATAGCCAAGTATGTAACTTGTCAATAGGTTAAGGTAGAGCACCAAAGACCTGGAGGCATATTATAGGAATTTGGAATTCCCACTTGGAAGTGGAAAGAGATGAACATGGACTTTGTGACAAGGTTACCCCACTCGCATCGACAGCATGATTTGATTTGGGTTATTGTAGACAGATAGACCAAATCATCCCATTTCTTGCCAGTTCACATGTCCTACACAACTGAGGATTATGTTAATTGTATATCAGAGAGTTAGTTCGATTACACAGAGTTCCCTTGTACATCATTTTAGATAGGGGTACTCAGTTTACCTCTCAGTTTTGAAAAGCCTTTCAGAAGGGTCTTGATACCCAAGTTCATCTTAGTTCATCTTTTTACCCACAGACAGATGGTTCGGTAGAGAGGACCATTCAGACCTTAGAGGATATGTTAAGAGCATATGTTCTTGATTTCAAAGGCAGTTGGGATGACTATTTTTTGTTGATTGATTTCACCTACAATAATAGTTACCATTCTAGTATTCATATGGCCTCGTTTGAGGCTTTGCATGGGCGGAGATGTAGATCACCCGTCGGTTAATTCTAAGTGGGTGAGGCTACTTTGATTAGGCCAGAAATGGTGTTTGAAGCCATGGAGAAATTTTAGTTGATTCAAGAGAGATTGAAAGCAGCTCAGAGTCATCAGAAATCTTATTCAAACGTAAGAAGGAGAGATCTTGAGTTTGAAGTAGACGATCTTGTGTATTTGAAGGTTTCACCCATGAATGGGGTGAAGACATTTGGCAAAAAGGGGAAGCTTAGTCCCCGATATGTGGGTCCCTACAGGATTTTGAGTCGTGTGGGAAAGGTAGCATGTGAGCTTGAATTACCTACAGACTTGTCATCAGTTCACCCAGTGTTCCATGTATCCTTATTGAAGAAGTGCATGGATGATTCAGCTATTGTAGTCCCTCTAGAAAACACAAACATTCAAAATAGCCTTCCATACGAAGAAATTCCAGTAAAGATTCTTGATCATCAGATCCGTAGAATAAGGAACAAAAAAGTCTCCTTGGTCAAAGTTCTATGGTGAAATTGGTCCGTTGAGTGTGCTACTTGGGAAGCAAAAGCAGACATGCAAACCAAGTATCCTCACCTCGTCTCCATAAACTCAGATTTAACCTAAGGTAAAATTCTTCCTTAATTCAGTTCTTTTCCTATCTCAGTTTCAGCCATGTGATTATCTTGTGTCAATTCATGCATTCACAGATTAGTACAGACGCTCAGTATGCTGTAGATTCAGTCATCCAGTTTTGTTTTAGTTGTGTATACCAGTATATCATCTCAGTTCCGCAGTATCCTCAGTTTAACTAGTCTCATTCAAGGACGAATGTTCCCAAGGGGGAGATATTGTAATACCCCATCTTTTCTTAGTCCCGTTTAGTTTCTAGTGTGTCAAGGGTCAACTTTAAAAATGTATAACTCTTGATACATATAGAATTTTCCAGATCTAGACCCACTAAATTATAGATAATTGAATCAGCTTTCCAATGATACAAATTTTGCTTAAATACGATACTCGATTGAGAAGTTATGGCACTTTTAGTGAGAAACAGTATGCCAGCGCGATAGCACCGCATTGTGGCGAACTGCAGTTTCATAATTGTCCATTTTCCAATGAAGTACCGTGATTAAGCCACATCACGGTGAAGTCCAAAATCCCACTTATCCCTTTCCAGTAACTCACCATGATTTGCCAGTATCGCGCAAAAGTTCTTGATAGAATAGACACCACGTCACAGTGGAGTGCAAAATAGTGCTCGTCCTTTTCTAGTGATGCAACGCGATTATGTAGCATCATGCCAGTTCCCAAAATTGCACTCATCCTTTTTCCAGTTAGCCACCGCAATTGCATCGCGCTGAGGCCCAAAATCAAGATTCTAGTTTCGAACTTAAAATTTCAAAAGGCAATTTAGTTTTTTCCCAAGCCCCCAAATCATGAAAAACACTAGATTAAACCTATTCTAAGCCTAATACTCTTATTATTCACAAGATCTCTCTCCAAGAAAACCCTAGAACTTCAATTTCAAATCCTCAAGAAACTCCAAATTCCACCATTCTTTTTTTAGGATAACCCAGAATTCAAGATTTCCAATTCAAGATCTTTAAGAAACAATCTTCAAGAGCACAAATAGGAACCCAAAGCTCAAGCTTCTTTATCCATTCATTACTTAAGGTATGTGGGGTTATGAATAAGGATAATTCTTTCATCGTTGTGCCCAAAATTAGTTTTAAAGTTGAATTTTACGTGAAATTATATGAATTTCAGTTTAGGGTTTATACCCACTCATTACTATTCAAAGATTATGATATTACAAGTGATTCAGTTGTTGAATTGCATGTCTACTTTCATATTTTATGCGTGTGACATTAATTTTGAAATTTAGAATTGAATTATCAATACTTTCATTATTAAGCATGAACTTTATGATGATTTGACATGAATTTGATGCATGGGTTATCAATCCCTAGTTTAATATTGATATTTCAAGAATGACAATGCTTTAAGCACCCTATTATTAGTTATTTTTAGATTTTGATCGAGATTTAATCTTTTGATCTCTGCTTAGATATAAAATCCAATTTTACAGTTTTAACTATAGTTTACAGTAAATAAATGCATGATTGGTTTCATTGTAAACCCTTATACTAGTTTTAAAAGTGGATTTCCTATAGAATGAGCACACAGATTAAAGGGAGTAGTATTTAGCACCGAGTTGGGTATGTTTACATACCCCAGAACTATGAGCCAACGTAGGCTCAGATTATCAAATTATTCTCATTTCTATATGAATGAAAGTTACAGACGTGATCACTTAGCTTGGGTTATACTCCTTAGCAAGAGTATGACACATCTCCCCAATATGAGGTTTTCCCATAAGGGAACTAGATGTTGGACACTATGATAGCTTACATAGTGTATGTCGGTGTAATACCCATGCTTATTCCTAGCTAGAAATCATCTTAAGGATGCTAGTAGTTACTTTAAAATACAAATCTATTTTGTACCCGTGGTATTTTTGGGAAATTGAGTTAGCTTTCTAGTGATACCAATTTTGTCCAATTCCGACACCAGACGAGGAAGTTATGGATGTTTTACTCAGAACTGACCGAAACGCCCAGGTACGACGTCCAAGTTGATGGACCGCCAATCAAGTGACGGACCACCACTTTGACTGTCACAGCCAAGGCAGTAGGGCCACGTTCTGGATAAGGATTAACAGATGAGTTGATGGACTGTCAGATTTTTTATAGACCATCATCCAGGCCGTCAACTCTTATCTAGTGAACCCCATTTCTGGTCCACGTATGACGTCGAAATAATGGACCATCAAGTTCCTAATGGACCATCAGTCGGGTCGTCACACGCCACGTTCAGTTTACTTTCAGGCTGTTTTAACAGGGGTATTTTGGTCACTTACCACTCACCTATATATACCCAGATAAGTTTGAATTCAGCCATTTTTCTTATTATTATTTCACAAACAAAAACTAGGGTTTCTCCCTAAATTTAATCTCCAAGAACAAGACCCAATCTTCTTTGAAAATCAAAGGATTTCAAATCCTTCAAGTTCAAAAATATCAAGAACCTTGAGTCAAGTATGTGTAGTGTTCATTCACGGATTCATTTCATCCGTGGGGTTCAAGAATCAATATTTAAATACTAAATTATGAATGTTTTATGGTGATATGATTGTATTCATGTTGGTGGTTGTGGTTATGCTATACAGTAGTGGTTTGATGAATTTTCATGAAGGTTTTGATCATGTAGTTAGAACCTATGAATTTAGGTAGTTTAATGTGATGTAAATTTATGAACACACCTATTCTTTAAAGAGTGTATGCAATGTGTTTGATAAAATACTTAGAATACTAGGAATTTCATGTTTACATGGTCCCATATTATCTACATGACAAGTCCATGTATGAGTTCCATGCCATTGTTTTATTGCTATTGTTGTGGTATGAAGTATTTATGATAATTGAGTGATATAATATGTACATGATATATATATTCTATGCACTCCCTACTATGCACAAGATGTTGAAAACTACATGTGGTATATTATCCCCTACTTCTGATATTATGAATTGTGGACTCTAATCTTGCGACCAAGTCATGTCATGTGTGTCAGTTTTATTCTATCGAGTCTTGGGGATATTAGTACCGAAAAAATACAGTTGTGTTCCTAGATCCATGTCTTGTTTTCATAATAATCTCAATCAATCCATGATCTATAGAACTAAGTCAGTCATGTGACTCAGGAAACCTCAGAAATCTCATGATCTCAGTAAATTCTTAGATAGTAGTACTATTCCGTCAGTCAACGAAAGTCAGTTACTCAATCCATGCACAGTCAGTAAATTATGATTAGTCTCTTCAAATGGGAGTAGGAGTTAGCACCGAGTGAACCCAAGGATGGGAACTCACCTGTTATATGAGGGTATGATTCTTAGCAATCATCCTTGCATTCCTAAACTATGTAGCCAGCATAGGTTGATACATCGTAGCCTTCTATATGAGGGTGGATGAGGTGGCTTAACCTGTTATATGAGGGTTCCCATCGTTCACACTATAGTTACCTGTTATATAAGGGTTTCTCACATGTTGTCCTTACCCGTGGCATGGTATTGACACCCTTCCAGTCAGGGCAGAGATTTCACCCCAGCTTAGCCATAATGGCATATATGGGGCATGTCGGTTAAACAACTACCTCCCACAGTTTTAGTCACAGTCTCAATAAAAGAACTCAGATAGTTCTTCAGATTTCAGTATATCAGGACTATCAAATACAGTTAACTCAGATACGGTACGGGACTCAGATAGTTCCATTAGATTTAGGACTATCTGATACAGTCACTCATGTTATCAGTAATCAGTATCAGGGCTATCAAATATAGTCACTCATGCTATCAGTACTCAGTTTCAATACTATCAGATACAGTCAATCAGACCAATTCTTCATAATCCGAACTGTCAAAAACAATCATTCATTTATTAGTAATGCAATATCAGTCTCTCAGTATCCAGTAATACAGTATCAGATCCATCACTTATTAGTGATTTACATTTCAATATCAGTAAATTTAGTCATCCAGTATCTCAGTATTAGTACACTCATGTTGTCAGTATTCAGACTTAGTAGTCAGTATCTCCATGAGTTCAGTTACAGTTACGTATGCATGTATGTATTCTCACATTCATATCAGTCAGTATTGTTCATGCATATAACCCTTTGTATTTAGCCTACCTCACTCATATACTCAGTACATTCATATGTACTGACGCATTTGTGCTATGGTGTTTTCTCTTATGTTACACCATAGGTTCAGAAGCACGAGCTCCAAATTAGCAGTAGCATTCCAGTGTTCAGAGTTTGCAGTGAGTCCTTCTCATTCGAGGACGATATGATTATTGCTTCATTTACTATTTTAGTTCAGTTGTTAGATGGAGTTAGTTGGGGACATGTCCCATCAACTCCTTATTCAAACAGTTTAGACGCTTTCCAGACTATAGCATGTTAGACAGTTATTTCAGATTTGTTTTGGTATTGTTATACCATTTTTAGACATTGTCTTATCAGATATTTATTCAGATTTGAACCTTATGGCCATTCAGTACATGTTTCCATATTTTCATGTTATATTATGAAATGTACAGGTATAGATATCAGTCATGGGTTAGCTTGTGGTCCTTCGGGGTCGTGAGCATCGTGTAGCATTTCAATTCAGAAAATTGGGGTGTTAGAAACTTGGTATCAGAGCCTAAGGTTCAATAGAGTCCTAGGAAGTTTGAAAGCCGTATCTAGTAGAGTCTTGTACATACGTGTGTTGTGCACCACACTTATGTGCAGGAGGCTATGAGATGTTTTAGGAATAGGTTCCCTTCTTTCATGTCTCAGATCGTGCTATAGCAAGGTTCTCTAAGAAACTCATGTAGATTTTGATCATGTTTCACTCATGTTAATTCCACCTTACTTTTAAGGTAACAAAAACAGTGAAGCTCAAGTCCAAAAGATAGGGCTTTCTCAAATAGTATCCCATCAGTTAAGTTATGTTGCAAAGTTGTACAGATTTCATTCATAACCATGAGAACTCATTCTCAAACGTAATTTTAGATATGCCATCAGATCTCTTCTCAGAATCCTATGACAGCATATACCTAGAATTTTTATGCATGAACTCAGGAGTTAACAGTGGTAGAGTTGGGATAGTATTATCCAGTTTGATCAGATTATGTATTCATGGGGATAGTTGTACCAGAGTAAATCAGTAGGCTTGAACAGTATAAGCTAGAATTTAAGTTTATTGACTTGAAATTAAGCATAAAGTGTGAATAATATGATATTAGTAGTATGTGAGGAAACAGAGGCAGAGGATGTATTTAGTAAGGCGAGCATGTGTTGATCAGAGTGTAAGTATGTGATGATGATTTCAGTGCAGTTTAGAGATTAGTTTAGTGTTCACATACTTATGATGATGGCTTAAAGCCAAGGGGGAGATGGTAGATCAAGTACCCAAGTCAGGCTCTCAGAATTTTCCAGTAGTAGTGCCAGTATATACAGAAAAGTAGTTAGGGAAGACAATTCCCAACCCATCCTTATCTCAGTGTAAAGTTTTGCACTCCAGTTAGTATGATGCCTATGCATACTTCATCTCTCAGTCCCATGAATACAACTTATGTTCACACGCATTTCATAGAATAGTGTGCACTTTCAGTTCCCAGTATAAGGAGTTCAGTTCTAGCTCACTCAGTGCTATAAATCATGTTCCATGAACTCAAAAATTTCAGACTCAGGTCATGCAGCTCATGAATCATGTACACGTATCATACTCCCCAGTATACTCAGTTTCCATGACTCATTCTACGCCCCCACTGATCAGATAAACTTAGACTATGTTATGTATATACTCAGTTCAGACCTGTTTGGTAAATCCATGTTGTTGATATTCTATTCCTTACGTTTCAGTCATGTGTCAAATTCAATCAGTATCCATTCATGTTTCAGGTTCTCCTGGTTTAACCCTTTATGAGCTCTTTTTATGAGAATAGTGTAGTGTTGAGAAATCGCTTAGATGGGAGAGAGTTAATATTTCATGTTAAGAGCAGATTATTGCATGCATGTTTTATACAAGGGTGTAGATATGAAGATAGGCTTGAATATTCTGTTAGTATACAAGCAAAGGGCTAGCAAGAGGTAGTACTTAGAAATTGGAAAAAAAATTCAGAGTGTGAATCTATATTCAGATCCTTGACTTATGTCATCCTTCATGGTGCTACTATCATAACTCAGTTGCCATCTCAGTTATAGTTTTAGTACTCAACACTCAGTAATTAGTGCTCAGTCTCAGAATTAAGCACTTCAGTATCAGTCAAAACCTCAGTTTCAGTATTCAGTTATCGGGACCCAGTATTTAGTTCCAGTATGGATCCTAGTTATAGTCTTAAGTTATAGTGTCAGCTTCAGATCTGTATTTAGCTCAGAAATTTACTTCAGTTTTAGAATTGCTTGACCATAGAATACAGTTATCAGCTACTCAGTTATAGGTATTTCAATACCTCAGTCTATAGAATGTTTCCAAATCATGTAATACGCTTGGTGCTGCATTTTTAGACAATATAGCTTTCATGAAATCCATGATCATCTATCCTATATTACTTAGTCAGTCCTTTATCATATGCATAATACTTTATGGCCTCAGCCCAGCTACTCAGATTAAGTACAATTCAGTCTTGCATACCCAGCATTCAGTTACCAGTTACTCAGTTAATCAAATAAGTCAGTATGTCTATGCATTCATGCATCACGCTTCAGTTTCAGATCTCAGATAATCAGTCATGATTTTGTACCTAGGTGCCTTGTGCATCGTCTCAACTTTCTCAATATCTCAGCAAGGTCAGTCCAGCATCCTTCAAGTGACATAGTGTCCCAAGGGGGAGATACACTATAGCCCCCAAACTTCTTTAATTTAAACATGTCATTTTGTTTGATGAATCTATCTTGGATAAGTGTTACTTATGAGCCAACCCGCTAGCTTCAAAACTCAGCAGTAAGCCATGTACTCAAAGGCTTAGTGTAGCCACGATACAATACTCTATCCATGTCACGCATTACAGACTCAGTTCAGTTCATGTATCATGTTCCATACTCAGTTATGTTCTTATATTTCTGCTCATGCATATTGAGTAATAAATCTCAGACTCATCTGTATTTTCAGTTCATGGTAGCAGTCTTCTTTGAGCTTACTCATTCTCATGTTCAAATTTTAGTAAAATTGGTATTCAGCTCCATGCTCAATTCCCAATTCAAACTTGGTATCTTTACCATTTCATATTCATTTACATGATCATGAGCTAGTTCAGTCATATATTCGCACATCAGATATGCGTGATCATCTTATCAGTACTCTCTCTCATGTACTTATGAATCAATTACGCATGCATCAGATATGCATGTTCAGTATGATATGTTCAGCTTATCAGTTATGTCAGCTATGAAGTCATGATCAGTCATTCATGCTCTATATTCATGTCAGCTATCTTTTCTCTCATCTTTGCCAGTCTCATTCGAGGACGAATGTTCTCAAGGGAGAGATATTATAATACCCGTGCTTATTCCTACCTAGAAATCATCTTAAGGATTCTAGTAATTTCTTTGAAATACAACTATATTTTTGTACCCATGGTATTTTTGGTATTTCTGCTTTCTATTGCGTGGGAAATTGAGTTAGCTTTCTAACGATACCAATTTTGTCTAATTCCGACACCAGACGAGGAAGTTATGGATGTTTTACTCAGAACTGATCGAAATGCCCAGGTGCGACGTCCAAGTTTACGGACCGCCAAACAAGTGACAGACCGCAACTTTGACTATCACAGCCAAGGCAGTACGTCCACGTTCTGGATAAGGATTGATGGACGAATTGACGGACCGTCAGATTTTTTATGGACCGTCATCCAAGCCGTCAACTCTTATCCAATGAACCCCATTTCTGGTCCATGTATGACGGTCGAAATAATGGACCGTCAAGTTCCTAAAAGACCATCAAGTTCCTGACGGACCATCAAGTTCCTGACAGATCGTCAGTCGGGTCATCACAGCCACGTTCAGTTTACTTCCAGGCCATTTTAATAGAGGTATTTTGGTCATTTACCACTCGCCTATATATACCCAGATGAGTCCGAATTCAGCCATTTTGCTCATTATTATTTTACAAACAAAAACTAGGGTTTCTTTCTAAATTTAATCTCCAAGAACAAGACCCAATATTCTTTAAAAATCAAAGGATTTCAAATCCTTCAAGCTCAAAAACATTAAGAACCTTGAGTCAAGTATGCGTAGTGTTCATCCACGGATTTCTTTTGGCCGTGGAGTTCAAGAATCAATCTTTAAATACTAAATCATGAATATTTTGTGGTGATATGATTGTATTCATGTTGGTGGTTGTGGTTATGCTATAGAGTAGTGATTTGATGAATTTTCATGAAGGTTTTGATCATGTAGCTGGAACCCATGAATTTGGGTGGTTTAATGGGATGTAAATTTATGAACACACCTATTCTTTAAAGAGTGAATGCAAGGTGTTTGATAAAATACTTAGAATGCTAGTAATTTCATATTTCCATGGTCCCATATTATCTACATGACAAGTCCATGTTAACTATACAATTCAATATGAGTTTCATGCTATTGTTTTGTTGCTATTGTTGTGGTATGAAGCATTTATGATAATTGAGTGATATAATATGTACATGATATATATATTCCATGCACTCCCTACTATGCACAAGATGTTGAAAACTACATGTGGTATATTATCCCCTACTTATGATATTATGAATTGTGGACTCCAATTTTGTGACCAAGTCATGTCATGTGATCAATTTTCTTCTATCGAGTCCTGGGGGTATTCGTATCGGAAAAATATAGTTATATGCCTAGAGCCATGTCATGTTGTCACGATAATCTCAGAAAAGTCATGATCTATAGAACTCAGTCAGTTATGTGACTCAGGAAACCTCAGAAATCTCATGATCTCAGTAAATTCTCAGATAGTAGTACTATTCCATCAGTCAACAGAAGTCGGTTACTCAGTCTATACACAGTCAGTAAATTATGTTCAGTCTCTTTAGATGGGAGTAGGATTTAGTACCGAGTGAACCCAAGGATGGGAACTCACCTGTTATATGAGGGTGTGATCTTAACAGTCATCCTTGCATTCCTGAACTATGTAGCCAGCATAGGTTGAGACATTGTAGCCTGTTATATGAGGGTGGATGAGGTGGATTAACCTATTATATGAGGGTTCCCACCATTCTCACTAGAGTTACCTGTTATATGAGGGTTGCTCACACATTGTCCTTACTAGTGGCGCGGTATTGACACCCTTCCAGTCAGAGCAGAGATTTGACCCCAGCTTAGCCATAATGGCACATATGGGGTATGTCAGTTAAACAACTACCTCCCACAGTTTCAGTCTCAATCTCAGTAAAATAACTCAGATAGTTTTTCAGATTTTAGTATATCAGGACTGCCAGATACAGTCAACTCAGATACAGTACGGGACTCAAATAGTTCCATCAGATTCAGAACTGTTTAATATAGTCACTCATGTTATCAGTAATCAGTATTAGGGTTATCAGATATAGTCACTCATGCTATCATTACTCAGTTTTAGGACTGTCAGATACAGTCAATTAGACCAGTTCTTCATAATCTGAACTGTCATAAACAATTATTCATTTATCAGTAATGCGAGATCAGTCTCTCAGTATCCAGTAATACAGTATCAGATCCATCACTCATTAGTGATTTACATATCAATATCAGTAAATTCAGTCATCCATATCTCAGTATCAGTACACTCATGTTGTCAGTATTCAGACTCAGTAGTCAGTATCTCTACTAGTTCAGTTACAGTTACGTATGCATGTATGTATTCTCACATTCATATCAGTCAGTATTGTTCATGCATATAACCCTTTGCATTTAGCCTACCTCAATCATATACTCAGTACATTCAAACGTACTGACGCATTCGCGCTATGGTATTTTCTCTTATGTCACACCATAGGTTTAAAGGCACGAGCTCCACATCAGCAGTAGCATTCCAGTGTTCAGAGTTTGCAGTGAGTCCTTCTCATTCGAGGACGATATGATTACTGCTTTATTTACTATTTTAGTTCAGTTATTAAATGGAGTTAGTTGGGGACATGTCCCATCAACTCCTTATTCAGACAATTTAGAGGCTTTCCAGACTATAGCGTGTTATACAGTTATTTTAGATTTGTTTTGGTATTTTTATACTTTTTTCAGACATTGTCTTATCAGATGTTTATTCAAATTTGAAACTTATGTCCATTCAGTACATGTTTCCATATTTTTATAGTATATTATGCAGTATACAGGTATAGCTATCAGTCATGGGTTAGCTTGTGGTCCTTCAAGATCATGAGCATCGTATAGCATTTCGATTCAGAAAATCAGGGTGTTACAGTCAGTTAGAAGAACTTCCCTGCAGAAAAGAGTAAAGAATAACAAAAAATCTTTTAGAAACTACGTTTAAAGGCTCATGATTTTATTCAAATATTGTTTTACATAAAGTCATTAGCTATGAGATTACAGCTTTCAATTTACAAATACAGAGTTCAGTCCTTTTATACTTAACATGTGTGATTTGAAAACAGATTTCCAATACAAATTTAGAACTAAGTCTGGTGCCTCACAGCATTCATATAGTATGTTTTTTCATTCATGATTTATGATTACTACTTTCAATTACTCAAGCCACAGTAATCCATTATTACTTAGCATGCATTATTTATGAGAAAGATATATGTATTCCCTCACTACTTTACTACAAATTTCACCCCCATATACTCAATACATTCCAGAAGTACTGATCCATATATACGCTGATGTGCTACATTATCTCATAATGTAGGTTCAAGTGTCTAATTTCAGCAGCGTGAGTGATTTAGAGAATCTCTATCTATATCCCGACAATTGGTGAGTCCTCATAGTTCGGGGATCCAGTTATTCAGTTTTTTCAATTCATTAGAGTAGTTAATTCAGTATTTACAGACAGTTCGAGTCAGTTGGAAGTTTGTCCCAGTGGCTCTCTAGTTATTAGTAGTAGAGGCTTGTCAGACTGCTAGTCATAATTCAGATTTCCAGTATTGATTGTCTAGATTTTTTAGTCAAGTATTTTCAGCTATCATGTTTAGATAATTTCAGCTTAGATCAGCCAGAATTCCGCATTGATTTCATGTTTATATTTCTCCATTATGAGTTTCAGATTTATTAGAAGGCTTACAGGGTTAACTTGAGGCTACTCGTAGTCTTGAGCACCGTGTGATGTCTCGAGACCCATTTTCGGGGCGTTACACATATACCAGTACATTCAAAGTATTGACCGCATACTCTTGTTTGTGCTATGATGTCTTATATCATAGGTTTAGACGCGCAATTTTTCAACCGCAGTTAGACAGCTCAGCGTAATTCAGCAGCCGTAGTGGTGAGTCCTCATCCATTAAGGACATGTTATTTTTAGTTAGTTATTTATGTATTTCATTTCATTCAGTTAATTGGAGTTACTTAGAGGTCTTTCCCATCAACTCCTCAGTCAGTTTATAGGCTTTCAAACGTTCAGAAAATCAGTTAGTCAGTTGCTTTGGTATTGCTAGATTTTTTGGTTAAATAGTTGGTTTCTAGTATTTTATCAGTTATTCTAACATACCTTGATGCATTTTGCAGTATTCATATTTCAATACTATGTTAGTTTATTTTTCACTCATGTATTTCATTACTATTTAATTAATGCTCACAGCAGGTATCAGTTCATGGGTTCGCTTGTGACCCTCGTAGTCGTAAGCATCATTATCGTGACTAGGGGGTAGCCTCGAGTTGTGACACTATCTATGAAGCCTCTACTAATACTGACTATAGGTAGCTGGTACATGACCCCCAGTTATACCAAACCAATATAAACAAATCAAAATGAAATACTAGAACTATAATTTACTTGAGTCCTCCAATAAAGAGAACTAATCACCTATCGGCTAGAAGCTGCGAAATGCCTAATCATGATTTTGTGAGATAGAACTGATACTTATATTATTAAATAATGTAGACACACAAATGTATATGTGGGTAGTACTTATGGAATGTACAAAGTTATGGGGTGCATGTAATAAGTAAAATTGGTCGTAAAATAAAATATGCATGTCAAGTGTATACACACTCACCATGATCATGAATAAAATTGAAAGCTAAAATATCATAATATCATAAAACTTAAGTAGTAAAGGAAAATCTAATAAAGTTAATACAGACGCAATATATTTTTTCAGAGGTATAAATCCATGAATGGTGTGCTCTAAACTAAGCCCATTTGTGCAAATATATTACTTATGATGGAACTTAGTTTTGGGACTAGGATACGCTAAACTCTCACCTTTTAGAGCTAGATACTACTCCCAAAGTCCTACTGTTTCTCATAACATATATAAAATTCACCATAAAATAAGTATATTAGTTTATAAGTCTAATGACCACAATATACTTCTATTTCTATTTCTATTTCATATCCGTGAGTACAGATGTGAATTCATGACTGAATCTGAACTAGTAAGTCTGAATTTCTTGTTAACTGAGCAAAATATGCTAAAATCATATACATTTACCAACTTATGTTATTTCATGTCAAGAACACTAAAATTCAATTCACAAGATCAACCATATGAGTAAATCATGAATTTACAATAAATGCAATTTAATTCATAAGGGAGCATCATAGTTTCAGAATCATGTAACGTGGGTATGAACCCTATTCATCAAATCTATAAAATCATTTATGAAAATAAAGTTCTTGGGCACAAGGATGAAACAAAATACTTTTTCAAACCCCACATACCTGAACTTATCGATTTCTTAGAGAAATATTTGAGTTGGGAGCCCCTTGAAGTTGAATTTTGAGAGAAACCATTGTTAAAGAGTTCTTGAGGGTTTGAGAGGCGAGTAATCGATGATTTTGAGTTATGGAATTAGGAAAACATTTTTGTATCAGTTATACGGAAATTTAGGATTAAAATGACTAGTTTACCCTTAAAAAATGGAAGAAAAAAGGAAATTTTAACGTCGCTGTGCCCACTAGCGTGGAACGGTGAAATTTCAGAGCACCACTGGTGTTCCATCCAATATCGCGGAGGAGAGGGTATGTGACACATTGAAATTATGGACCCTCATTGTTTTTACCCTGAAATTTAGTTTTCTTCCGTGTTGCCTCCGTTACATATCCCAAACGCGGACCTCTACTGGTTCGCTCACAAAAAGGCACGTGACCTTTTACTCTGGTATCGTATTAAGGTCAAATTGGATACATTGAAAAAAGGACTCAAATACCTTTCATTTGTTGAGTCTTCATCTCCAAACCTCTATATATTTCTATAGGTTATACTTATTTAAAGTTGACCCTTGTAGGATCGAATACTAAAACTCAATCTATAAAAATGCTCTCAACTCAACTTTGCTCTAAATGTTTCCAATGACCATGATTCGCATCCAAAGCAGTTGACACACTAGGTAAATGATCATAACACTTATCTATGGTTGAAATAATTGCTTTTGGGACTATAAATATATGACAAACAGTTAGATGCTTAGCTAGGAGTTTGTGGGGGTATTACACTAATAATGTTAAACTATGGGTACAACCCAAAAAAGGACAAAATGGTGAGAATTTTTGTATCTGGAACAAGTGGACAAGAACTATAAGTGGGACGACTCATGGATGCTCGAGACATGTAGCTCACCCTTGATTTAGAATGGTCACTTGCTACAGTTGAGGTCTGGTTGAAGCAGTTGGAATATTCTTTTCACTCAATAAAAATAAAAACACATGTAGTATTTGTACAAAACTACTATGTACTGGTAGGGTCATTGGTCAACTCAAAATAATAAATATGAACACATAATTAACACTTTGTAAGCAAGTACAACCATTTAACACTTAGAATCTATACCTCCACCGAGTCCTTCTCAACAGTACCAAACAATTCAGATAAGTATATAACAATACAAAAAATTCACCAGGTCAACACCATGACTAACAATAATAACTCAACCTTGCCACAATTACTCTTTTCAATAGACTTCAACAAATATTTACATAATCAAGTATGTCAATAGCCCGGACTACTCATGGATCTGAATAACAATAATAGTATCAATCGTTTCTCTCAAGGAACCCAATATATCAATAATAACATAACCTAATCCACTCAAGGAATTGTTAAACTCACTAATACCATGTACACACATGCTATGAGTATTATGGTTGACCACTAGCTATGACCTGAGGGGACGAGCTCAATCCATGTACCAAATAACCTAGAGATCTAGTGTCTACCACCTTTATCCCAAACTAATGTTATACCACCCTTATTCTAATGCCCCTCACCCCTATACTCCTCGAATTTCACCAATTTCATAATGATGATCTTTACCGGTTCATCTCATAATATCAACTCATATTATAGTAAGTACGATCACAAAATGAGAGTACACAACCACACTTGCATTGTAAAACAATCCTTTTACACAATCTCATATTAGGTGATTAAACACTTATTAACCATATCCAACAAGTCAACATTTACATCATGCATTGCTATAATTAAACAAAGAGGCTAATAACATGTATACATAGACTAAATTGAGTCTTATCTACAATTCAACCATCGCCTACCTTAATCTAAGCTTAGCATTTACTCTAACAAACTTGAGTTTTGCCCATTCTTGCAATCTCTAATTTATTATAGTCTAAAATAACATTACAACCAACTTTCAAACAATGACCTAACAGTTACAAGGATTATAACCTAATCTAAAATGCCAAGTCCAGACTCATGGTCATTCTCCCATATTAGGATTTTATACCTTCATTCCACCTTAATGTTATCAATTCCATGTTTATAAGGATAAATTGTAAGCATGTAACCATAGTTCTTCTATATCTAACCAAAATATCAAGGGTTTCACCCTATTTCCACTAAATTACACCAAAAATTCAGCCTAGGTCAACTCAAATCCTCCCCCATACTCAAAACCTAGTGATTCTAAGGATTAATCTTTGAAAACTAGTTCAATGGGTGGATTTACTTACCTTAATGAATGATTCTAGTAGAAAATAGTTGGAAATTACCCTAAATTGACTCTCCTAGATCTTGGATGAATAAGGAATGAAATAAATATTTTAAATCTATTTTCTGTATTAAATAGTATTCGCCCGTTATAGCAAAATTGAATGATGTTGACTCTCGCTATGGCGGAAATATTTCCGCTATAGTAGATCAGTGGTAGTGGTGTACCACCAACTATAGAAGCCTACACGGAAGCATAAAGTCCGACAATTCCATAAATTTACCCATTTGACAACACACTTCCAAATCATGACATCCCAAACTAACCCTTTTACGTCAAACGTAACATCTGGAGTGCTACTAACATGAATTCACTTACAAAAGTTTTTACGAACTCCTTAGCTATCATAATATAGTCTCAAATCATTAAACACTAACATATACATTCTCATATTAATTTGGACCACACAACACTTGAATGTCATCCAAAAGCGTAGCCTAAAATTTCTAATACTTTATTTGGGGAGAATCTTAACTCAACTTTTGGCACACTAAACTATATCGTAATGATGGAAAGGATAATTATAGTAGCAAAATTTAACAAGTTCTTAAACATAAGCATCCATCCCAAAAAGAAGCCTCAAGAAGAATGTAATTTTTTTGGTTATCAATGTGTCAAAAGGTCAAATAATGATGAGATTCAATGTTCTAGAGAGGTGTTAAGGAAACAATATCAAGTTCATCTTTCATTTCTCAATAAATGTTTTAAAAGACGAAGGAACAATTTGTATGGGATAAAATTAGCATAAGCATATATGGGTGGATTCTAGTAAGAAACTTGAGAGCGTGTAAAACATGGCGGATGTTATTACTAAAAAAGAATGTACTTAATAAAGCCAAAACAACTATTCTCTCCTGAAGGAAGAAAAAAATTTCCACTCGCAATGTGGTACCAAATGACAAGTAGGAGACAAGAATGATAGGTCCCTCAAAGATGTGAACGAGCTCACGCAGGACAAATCAAGGAGAATACTAAGCAAATCCACTAGTGAAGTAAGCAGGTGGAATTCCCATGTAGGCGTTGATCCTTTAGTACGTTACCACTAAAATTCCATTGACTAAGGGCCTAAGTTTGTATACTAGAAATAGCCATCCTTACTGACTTATAAAGGGGTCTTCTCCTTCTTCCTCATATTCTGAGTCAATACAACACTAGTTACTTGGTCTCTAAGTATTATTTTACATACTTGTGTAGTTCAATATTTTTCCTAGTTTGCTTAAGCATTGCTATTGGGGCAATTTCTAGTCGCCGATAACTCTCCTAGACTAGCTCGTCTCGCTTTTGGTCATTTGTTTTACTTGTGCATTATTGCCCTTTTTTGTTTCCTTATCTTCTCTTGACTATTAAATACTTTAACTGTTAACAAATTGAACCCCAAGAAAGATTGATGAAATGTATGCTTTTGACTCACCTACAAATTTAACTATTCCAAATCCACAAAAAACATGTTTATGTATATTTTTTGTCATTCATGTGCATATGTATTTACATTTGTATTATATGTTATATCTTTATGGCATATATAGTGCTTTTTGAGACTTGCTTCACCAGTATGATAGTTGGGTGGGTTGGAGATCTTGCTGGGCTTAGGCTCACTCTTGTTGTTATTTTGGCTCAATGTAGATCCTAGTACTATTAATGAAACAATGTGCCCTTGATATCATTTTGGGAACTTTAAGATGGTAAGTCAACTATATTCAAATCGTGGTGACATCTCCTATCTATATTTTACTATTTCAACTTTAGACAGAAGATGTTAAGCTAGAGTTTGAACATACAATTTCATCTCCTGATCTGAAATCTCAAATTCTCAAGAAAAAACCTTGATTTGGGATTCCAAATCATGATTTATATTGCTTCCAGGCGCACACGCAAATGTACGTGGTCTACCCAAGTAATACAGTGGCCTTAAATAAATCCAAATATCGATCCCACAGGGACTAGTGCTAAGCAATTGTCAAATTCTAATTCAACTACTAAGATTAAATCAGTGCAATGTAACCACAAGAGTTGAAAGTTATTAGTAAAGTAAACTAAACAATGTGATAAAGTAAATTTTTGAATAATCAATGTGGATAAATACAGGGCTAAGGCACTACGGACAATCATACCATGCTACAAAACATCATTGGTTAGGTTACCTATCTTGGTTGTTGGTTCATGGGGTCTATACTGTGACTACGGCCTTCCGATCCTCTAGTCAATTATCTAACTTAGCCCCACAACTACATCGTTGAGCGGAGATACGATAACTAAGTTAAATACATTCATATTTTATCTCATAATTGAACCAAATAGGGCACTTAGGTATATTCCTATCCTAAATGCAAATTATAACTTCATTCAATTAGAAGATTACAATCCTATTCTATTTGTCCCACGTTTTATCGTCTTGTTCCTCCTCCCGGGTTCAAAGGATGATTATGCATATCAATAATTATAAACAACCATAACCAAATCAATTAATAATAATAATACTCATGTTCTTGGCCTTAACCCCGAAAAAGGGTGTTTAGCCGATCATAGACATAACCGTAATCACAATGAATGAATACATGTTAAAATCGATAAACAAACCAAAGTAATGTAATAAAAACCCTAATTTAAGTGTTCTACATCCTATATTTAAGTACCAAGGTCATCCAAGGTGTGAAACATAACAACTAAGTGTCCTATTTATACTTGGACACAAACTGCCGGTTTTGACTTAGGGGCGTGTAACGCCCTTATCGCGGTGCCTAGGATCCGTGGCATGACATAATAGTGGTTATATATTGTAATTGGTTATTTAGGATGATCCCATTGGTGTGTCATGTCCCTAACTCAGTGCCTAAGGTCCTTGACACGCCAATGACTCCAAAACGTCCTTTTTTGGTCGTCATGTTCCATGTATTTGCCCATCCTTTACAAGACTTGTGGTTTTGTTTAAACTTAATTTTCAGCTTTTAAATCAACTATATATAATCATAATCAACTCACCAATCATCCTATAGAATCAAACACCACATATTAGAGCTCACAACAACATACAATCTAAGACGATGAACTAGTAACTTAAGCTAAGAGTACTAGCTTTGTCCTTATGATCTTTAACTTAGTGTTTTGTCTCTTGGCTTGTTTAAATTAAACCCAAAACACTATAAACAATTTAATCCATACATAATTACTTAATTATACCTTTAGTAACTCATTACACACACTATACTCCATTGAGATCAACTAGAACAACACATAGCGCAAGCTAGTAACACTAGTTTTCTCGTCTAAACTGTAAGTGGCCAAATTGATTCTAGACTTGTTTGAAGCACACCTTAAACATTATAATCAAGTATTTTGACACTTAGATGCTAAATTATATCATTAACAACTCATTAAGCACACAAAAGGTCCTCAAAACAAGGCTAATTAAGGTCGGATAACAAGTCTTAGGTGCATAAATTCACCTAAGATCAATTTTAGCTTTTTTAAATATAACATTTAATCCAGAAGTTTATATTTTGTAATGAACCTTTGAGGATCTTATTTAAATAAGTATTCTTCTTAGTGTAATTATGTTTTATGCATCTATAATTTTATTTTCACTTAATAAACTATAAAGTTATAATTTAGTTTTAAGACTATAAGTTTTACAACTCCACTCTTTCAAGAGTGTGGTCTTTAATAATTTTAGTTTGAACAAATTAAAAGTTACAAGTTTCATAAAATTTAAATTCTAAAGATAAATTTTAATTAAAAATTATAAGAATATATTACTTTATTAAAAGTCGACCCTGTCCGGCACGGTATAACCCAGCGCTGCTTGTACCAGATTTAACCCACTTAAATCTGGATCCGTTGAAACTGATCTCCCAAACCCAGTAACTAACCCTGACCCCAAACCAACCAGATTGAATTTGTTATTTATCAGACTGACTCGACCAACCCCTTACTTTCGAACAATCTAATATTACCCCATTTGTTTTTATTTGTCACTATTTTTCTAATCGAATTTTTATTTTTACTTGTCACTTTTGATATATCAAGAAAAGACAAAATATTTTTTATATTTTACCCTTAGCGCTAATTATTTATTCTTCAAACTATTTTCAAGACATATTACCCTAGACATTAATTAATAGGAGTTGTATGGTAAAATAATTGTATTATAATTATTTTTAATAGGTGTGTCATGTCAAAAAATGACTAGTAAAATCGAGCAAGGGAGTATGAGCGAGTCGAGACACTTTTTTGTAACAGTTTCATTTCTTACTCACAGAATCAGGTCAATTTAAGCACAACATTTTGTGTCAAGTGGAGGAAAATGCAACGGAAAATAAAGTGAGACAAAAAAAAGAAAGGAAAGGAGAAATCATTTGTCGTCTATCTTTGGAAATCTAAAAGCATATCCTCTCATCTTGTGCGTAAATAAATAAATAACTAGAACGACCAACAAAGGACTAAAACTCTTTTTATCACTTTATTTATGCATTATTTTAACTAAAAATTACACAAATACACAACTTATGTTTCTAATATTACAAAAAATCTCAATTTCCTAAAAATATTACAAAAATCCCAACATATACACAGAATGTTATGTATATGTTGGCTATGTTATGTATATTAATAGGGAGAGAGAGTAAAGTAATTAAAAAAGTGGGAGAGAGTGTAATTACTTCCAAAAGATTGACATTTATGTTATTTATACTTATTTTTTAAAAATAATTTTTTATTATTGGTCTATCCAACTTAAGTATGTATCGTTTAGTGATTTGGTTGTCAGTGAAACACCAATAGTTTATCCAAGCTTGGAATACATTGACGTTAGATGGTAATACGCATGTAGTAATGTAAGAAACCAGGTTATATTATAGGGATCTTTCAAAAATAGCTATATTTTGCTGGAAAACTCACCTTTCATAGCCATATTTTACATAATTACCATTTATAGCCGTTGTATTCAATTTACGTCCGCTGTATTCGATTTTATCAATAGTCTGTATTCATATAAAATATAAATACAGTACCATTTAGCTGTTGTATTACAGCCGCTGTATTCACTTTTACTTAGTGGTCTGTATTCATAAAAACATAAATACACTACATATTTAGTCTTGCTAAAAACACTATCATTTTTTTCTTTTTATTTTTTTATATTTCTTCTTTTTCGTGTTTTCCTCGTTTGTCTTCTTCTTTTTTTCTAATTTTTTCTATTTTTAATTTTTTATTTTTTTATATATTTTTTTCTCTCTTCTATCTCTCTTTCTTTTCTTTTTTTGTTTTCTTTTTGTACTTATTTTCTTTATCATTTTTTTGTCCTATTTTATATTTTTTGTATTTTTAAAAAATATAACTACTCGAGCTCAAGTCATTGATGATAACGTAAATACTATAATTGTTTATCTATTTGTAGTCACACCTTCATTTATATTTTTGTATTCATTGATACAACTATATTTATATTTGTGTTTTAAAGTTCGCGCTTGTATTTGTATTTTGTAGTTCGCGTTTATATTTGTATTTTATAGTTCACACTTGTATTTGTATTTGTTAGTTCACACCATTATTTATATTTTATATAATTCGTACTTATATTTTAAAGAACTGTTTTGTATTTGTATTTTATAATTGACTGTATATTATATTGGATTATATTTGTATTATGATTTTATTGTGTTTGTATATTTAGATTATATTTGTATTTGTATTCTATTTTCATCGATGTCTTTTTATTTTTAAAGAATTATTTTACATTTGTATTTATAAGTTGATTGCATATTGTATTTAGCCATGATTATGTACAATTTATCATTTATATTTGTATACAAATAAGTAAATGCATTAAATGTATTTTCTTGATTCTAAAATATATAAATATGCAATGTATCATTTGATACAAGTGTACCATTTTGTATTTGTATGTCAAAATTATTATTCATATTTATAAATAAATAAATATCACTTGATACAAATACAATTACAAACAAATGAAACCAACAATTTTAAAAATATAAATACATATTGTATTTTTATAAAAAAAATTGAATTATATTTATTTGTATCAATAAATACAACTCGTATAAATAAATACAAATAAATATTCATAAAAATAAAATCAATCGTTCTTTTTCAATAATTAAAAAATACAAATGATAATTCTCACTTGTATCTATATGTTATAGTTCGCATTTGTATTTGTATTTTATAGTTTCTACTTGTATTTGTATGTTATAATTCACCTTTGTATTTATATTTTATAGTTCGCACTTATATTTATGTTTGCTATTTCGTACAAATGAAAAGAAAGAAAAAAATAAAAAGAAAAAAAAGGAGAAAAATATGAGAAAAATACAAAAAAAGAAGGAGAGCAATAGAAAATAGAGAAAAAAATAGAAGGAGAAAAAATAAAAAGGAAAGAAGAAAAAAAGACAAAATGAAAAAAAGACAACGAAAGAGAAAAAATTGAAAAAATAAAGAAGAAAGAGAAAACAAAAAAGGAAGAAAAAATGAAGAAAAACACTTTAAAAAAATAAAGAGTAATAGAAAATAGAGAAAAAAAAAGGAGAAAAAAATACAAAAGAAAACAAAAAAATTAAAAAAAGAAAAGAAATTGAAAACGAAAAAAAAAAGGAAAAGAAAAAAAAGAAGGAAAAAACTGAAAAAGGAAAGACAATGAAAAAAAGACAACGAAAAAGAAAAATTGAAAAAAGAAAGAAGAAAGAGAAAACAAAAAGAAAAAAGAAAAAATGTAGAAAAAACTAAAAAAAGAAAAAAAAGAGTAATAGAAAATAGAGAGAAAAAACAAAAAAAGGAGAAAAAAAAAGAAAAAAACAAAAAGAAAAAAAATACAAAAGAAAAAAACGAAAATGAAAAAATTGAAAAAAGAAAAGAAAGAGAAAACGAAAAAAAAAAGTAAAAGAAAAAAAGAAGGGAAAATTGAAAAAGAAAATGTAATAGAAAATAGAGAAAAAAATACATCAGAGAGGCTATGAATTATAATTATGAAAAATTAATAGACAAGAGGAGATTATGAATTGTAATTAATTGAAATTAGGCTAAATAAGGTAATTAGGAGTCAATATTGGCTAAGTTATGTAATTACCCCTTATATTATTGGTCTATCCAATCTATATATGTCTTGTTTAGTAATTTAATTATCAAAAATACAATAATAATTCATCCAAATATTTTATTTTAATTTGATATTTTTAGCATATTAAAATAAGAGATAACTATGTGGCTTAGCAAACATAATCTTGTAATTACCTTATTTAGCCTGAGTTTCTATTAATTACAATTCATAGTCTCTCTTGTCAATTAAATACAACTAGGAAACTTAGCTGTGCTTCGCGCGATCATAAAATACGTTATTAAATATATACTTTAATTTATTTTAATATATTAAAAATAATCAAAGAATTTTAAATTGTGAAACTCAACCGTGAAATATTTTAATTGTATATAATAATATCAAACACATATTGTACCATATTAATATACAAAAAAAAATAATTTTTTCATCCCAAGAGTATAATGTGAACTTTTTCAGTGTTTAGATATTGTAAATTTGTGGACAATTAAATTCACGTTGTTATCATTGTGCTCAAATACATATTCGATCTAGCCAAAATATGTTTATTTCATAAAATCTAAAATAATTGAAAGAAAAGCATCAATGATTTACACATAATATCTAATAATTAATCGTCACATTATATATTACATATAAAAAAAAATAATGAAAATGAGTTTATGCATAATTGTTCACATTTAATGTATACTATTAGTCATAGGGGTAAAATGAGAAAAACTGATTAATTCTATCCTAATTTAGTAAGTGATCAATTAATATGAGACATTTATTTTTAGTAAAATGACAAATTAAAATATAACAGAGAAAGTATTATTTATAAGCACTTTTTATATGTATATCGTATTCTAAAGAACCCAAAAGTCTTTTGATATATCTATTTAGCTTTTTTCTTCCACTACAATATTATTTTATTTTAAAAAATAGTTTCAGTTTATTATGAGACCAAACTTTTTCATTATCCTATAGTTACTTATTTCTTACGCATTTTATATTTTTCTAATCATAATACGTAATAAAAATATTTTCTTTCTTCTCTTCAACAAAGGAGAAAGACGATTTCATTTCACAATATTTGTTTGGTGCAAAACAATATGTAAAGAAGCAAAATTAAGTTTTAATATTAACTAAAAGTGATTTTTAATAATATTTTAAAAAATTAAATAGGTGAATAAACGTATAGCTTCAAATCGAATCATCCCAATTAGTGAAAGGTTGACAATTATAGACAGAGATATCATAAACTATACATAAATTTTTGGAGGTTATAGACATGAAATGTTACATTGAGAATCATGATTATCATTAAGAACAAAACTAATAAAGATAATTAAAGGTGGAAGTTAAGAGTTTTAGTGAAATGTTGTCAATTATTTATAGAGAGAAGTATTATAAACTTATACATCAATTTTGGAGGTTATAAACATGACAGGTTACATTGACAATTATGAGTATTTAAGAACAAAACTAATGGAGATAATTAAAGGTGAAAGTTAAGATTTTTAGTGAAAGATGTCAATTATTTATAAAGATGTAACACCCCACATTTTACATGTACTAGTAATGTTCACATAAAATGACATACGACTTGATTTAATTACTACCAAAATTTTTCAAGTGTTCAAGTGTTGGATTGGGGCACTATATGGAAATCTATTTAGAGACTGTGGCCTTAAACGGAGAAAATCGTTGACATGCTTATGGAACTTAGGAAGCTAGCAGGTGAGTCACCTGTGTGCTTAGCTTAAAAAATGATATATCTTAAAAATTATATATCATGAGGGAGAAGAATTCATTCATAAGTGAACTCACTTGAAGTCTAGACGTTAGTAAAAAGAAAGGGGAACGAAGACAAGGCTTAACGCCGAAACTTTCCAAGTCTTGTGACAAACGAAGCCCAAGTTAGGGAGGCTATTTAAGCCAATGGTTTAACATTATATTGGGCCAAGATGTTCAGCCCAAAATTTTTATATAATAGGCCCAACTACATTCATTCACTACTAACAAGATTGGGCCCAAACAAAGTGCAAGAAAGATTAAGGAAATGGGCCACTAAAGCCCATTGATTTAGAGATCCAAAAGGCCCAAGTGAAAGGGGAAAATTAGTCATTGACCAATTTGAGTTAATCAGCTGCAAATATAAGGAGAAAGTCGGTCTAAAGTCTCCTTAAAAAGGGACCAAAACCGAGCTCCCTAGGTTAATCAATAAAAGACCAAAAAAAATTTCAGTTGTTCTCTCTAAGTTTCTCTTGGCATTTCTTCACCTTGGAAGGCAACCAAAGGCTACTTTTTGAGTTCTTGAATTAGACCTACACCTTGGGAGTTAAGGTATGTAAAAATAACCATATATTTGATATGAATTTTCCATGGAAAACAAGATAAGTTGGCTAGTTCACTGTGCAGGAATTTCTGGACAGCTTGTGTCCTGAAAGTTGTTGTTTGGTTTTCTTGGCTTTAGAACGATTCTTACCCTGATTTTTGACTTTAATATGATATAGAGTTGAGGTTATTAACATGTTATAGTGTGTATATGGTTGCCAAGGTTGCTGGACTGTTTTGCTAGTTCTCTGGAAACAAGTATCCTTATATGATCTTATGTGCTTCCAAAATGGTATTGGACTGTTTTGTTGAGGGGGCTGTTGTTTCACGTTTCCCCCTACGTTTTGAGCTATTTTGTGACTATGTTAAGATTTATTTGATGTATATGTATGTTGGGAGCATCTGGTTCAATGTTGGGACAAGTATGAATTGTTAACGACGAAATGTAGGGAGACGACGAGATGTTGTGCTTCTTAGTTGAGCGTTTAGTAAAATGGTTATGTGTTGTAGTTATGGACTGTTGCCAGCATGTTATAGAACTAATATAGGCTGTATACATCATGTATATGATAATGTATGCTGGTTGAATACAGTTAGAATTGAGAAAGTCGGAATAACACCATTGAGTTGATGGTTATACGTTTGTTGCCAAAGTGTTGTGTCTTGTGAGATTGGGCTGTCCAGATGCATTGATTAGCTGCTAATACTAGCTTTAAAACATGATATTGTAGATAAATAGTTGGAAGAAAAGAAGTCATTTCGACGTAAAAACAAGTTGATATGTCGAGGTATGTAAGGCTATTCGATCTCTTATTATTTGGCATGGAATCCAAAGTCTTCATTGGCACATAGAGATCTTTACAAACTTTGACATAACCACTCCACTCTTTAACATGTACTTGTGTGTCCAGATTCGAGCATTGTCACTGCTGCATACATACATTGGGTACCATGACATATGAGTCTTCTTTTTAGCTAAATAAAGTTCATACGTTGTTTATATCCTACATGTTTCACTAATTGTACAACCCACTCTTTTCATTATGATATGATGTTACATGGACACATACTTGTCATTTGTCATGCTTATAGTCTTATAGCTCAAATGTTACGACCACCAAAGATTCATCTCAAAAGTAATAAGAAGATTTATGTATACAGTTGCTTCTGTTGGGTGGTATCCCAGGGGTGAAAGAATCACCTAGCATGGGTCAATCCCAGTATTACAGGGGGTATCCCAGGGGTGAAAGGAAAGCCTAGCATGGGTCGATCCTGATATAGAATTACCACTGATCAGCTGGTCATTTGTATTACATGCTGTGCACAGATTATTCAAGTAATAAGAGTAAAGTAACATAATTGTTATAAGATACATGACTCCACAATATTCATAAAGGTGGTCTTTTACCCTACAGTAGTACATGGTTTCATTTGAGTGTTTTTTTATCTCATATATAGTACATGTTGCCTTACATATTCAGTACATTATTTCGTACTGACGTCCCTCTTGGGGGACCTGCATTCCATGCTGCAGGTACAGAAGCTAATAAACCTCCCTAGTAAGAGTACAGGATATCAACCGCAGTCACTGAGCTCCAGATTGCTTCGGGGCTTTGAGTCTTATCATATCTTTTTGCATTGTATAGTATCTTATCATGAGGCGGGGCCTGTCCCGACCCTTATAAGATAATGTTTCTTGTCTAGAGGCTTTGTAGACTACGTAAAGTATAGTATGGTCATGTATCGTACCGTAGACATTGTGGCTCCAACGGCCTAGTCATATAATATCTTTTGGCTTGCTAGTCCTATTTATCTTTTGAGGGCATGTTTAGTATGAAAGTAACTTATAATGTTCATAGGTAATGTATCGCTACAGGTTGGTTCTCCCGAGCCTTACCGGCAACGGGTGCCAGTCCGCCTTAATAGGATTTGGGGCGTGACAGAAGAGAAGTATCATAAACTTGTACATCAATTTTGAACGTTATAAATATAAAAGGTTATGTTGACAACTATGAGTATCATTAAGAATAAAACTAAGAGGAGAGAAATTGAAAAGGATACAGTAACCGTTACAGTAAAATGAAAAAGTCATTATAATGTATAAGAAATAATAGTGACAATTCAATGCTTTTTTTCAAAAAAAAAAAAAATGTGAACATATATATATATATACACACAAAATCTAACTATACCATACTAAAAACAAACTCTAATAAAACTACATGAAATATCTCTTTGTTTGACTCTTTTTCTCGTTTTCTCCATTTTTAAATTTTCAGTGTGTTATATTTTTGATGAAGTAAAATATCTCAAACTTATAAATCATTTTTTGAAGGTTATAAAGATGAGAGGTTAAGTTGGCAATTTCGAAATCATTAAGAATAAAACTAATAAAAACACCCATTAAAGGAAAAGGTTAAGAACTTTATCAAATTTATGTGCATGCTTTTAAATTAGTTTTCTCACTTCAAAATACAAAAGCATTAAAATCTAAATTAAATTCTCATCAACAAAAAGTGTACTATCTTGCTCTCCTTTGAATGTCGTTATTCTTAAACTAAAATAAGTTCGCTTTTATAATAGTAGCTAAGTAGCACTTTAATAAATGTGAAAATAGAGTTTTCAAAACTATATGTTTCATACAATAATAAATAAAATAATTGGCGTTAATAAATATTGATTTTGTCTTACTTAGATTGCTCAAAATTAATTAGATATTAACATGTTTGTAGCTAGAACGATAAGAATGCAAGACTTAAAAAAAATAAGAAAATACTAAACAAAATTTCTATTATATAACACATGCAATATTATTTTTTTATGATCACATCATTCGGTCAGTTGTGAATTGCAGAATATAAGAAATAAACATGAATATATACATATTTGCACCTATTAAAAAACATAGGGAATCATCATTATTTTTAATACAAAAATAGAAATATCACACTATGTGGTAATCATTTAGTTGAAACAAGAAAGTATAAAATCTACTTACATATTATAAACTTATACATCAATTTTGAAGGTTATAAACATGAAAGGTTACCTTGACAATTATGAGTATCATTAAGAACAAAACTAATGGAGATAATTAAAGGTGAAACTTAAGAGCTTTAGTGAAAGATTGTCAATTTTATAGAGAGAGAAGTATCATAATCTTGTACATGAATTTTGAAGGTTATCAACAGAAAAGGTTATGTTGACAATTATGAGTACCATTAAGAATAAAACTAAGAGGAGAGAAATTGAAAAGAATACAGTAATTGCTACAGTAAAATGAAAAAGTCATAATAATGTATAAGAAATAATAGTGACAATTTAGTATTTTAAAAAAAAAAATGTGAACACACACACACACATATATATAAATCTAACTATATCATACTATAAATAAACTCTAATAAAACTACATGAAATATCTCTTTGTTTGACCTTTTTTTCTAGTTTTCTCCATTTTTTAATTTTCAGATGTAATAGAGTGTTATATTTTTCATGAAGTAAAATATCTCAAACTGCATATCAATATAAAATTTTCAACAACAAAAGAAGAAAATGACAAAAATTTAAAAAGAAGACTACAATTAGTCGAAAGATATTAAAAAATGCAGTAAGCTAAACGAATAACCCCTTCTGACAAATTTAAAATGCATCCTATAATTACTACTTACAAATATTCTTTCAAAGATGAACATTGTATTACATTGTAAATGAAAATTTTAACTTAAACAATAATGAAAAGGGAAGAAAATTCCCTACTGCTAACTTAAATCAAAATTTAGAAGAGATCAATTAGAGGAATCAAACATGAAGGAAGGAGAACAGAAATGCATCCAACCATGATAGTTATTTATAGATTAGTTTAGCCATAAAGAAGGGAGTTCAAGAGACATATTTTTAAATAGAGAATACAAATAGATGAAGGTTTTTTGTAACTTGTGAAATATAATTAAATAAATAAATGTGATAGAAGTTTTTAGGTTTTTGTAGCCTATGAAATATAAATAAATAAATGCAAAAAATAAAAGAAAAATTAAAAAAAATACAAAAAAAATAAATATGAATGGAGGTCATAGAGAGGTGTCACATCACCTCCTCTATGGTTCTTTATTATATATATATATATATTGATTCTTAACTCTCTTCTTTATTTTCTCTCTTTCTCTATCTTCTATTTCTCTTTTTTTTTTTCCTTTTTTCGTTCTTTCTTTCTTTCTTTTTTCCTTTTTTTCCTTTTTTTCTTTTCCACTTTTTCTTTTTTGTTTCTTTTTTCTTTTCTTTTTTTTTTTCATTTTTTCATTATATTCGTTCTTTTTTCTTTTTTCGTTTTTGTTTTTTTTTTTACAGTCTTTTTTGTTCTTGTTTCATTTTTTTCTTTTTTTTTGTCATTTCTTCTCTGTTTTTTTTTTTTTGCATTTGTTTTTTCTCTCGATTTATGTTGTTGCTATTGTATTTTATATTTTACATATTTTATATATTTTATACTTATTTGTATTATACTATATATATAAAATAAATTTATTATTTATATACAAACAAGTATATGAACTAATAATTGTATTTATGTGAGTCTAAAATATACAAATATGCAGTATGTCATTCAATACAAATGTATCATTACTATTGTATGTCAAATTTATCATTTGTATTTCTATATAAACAAGTATCATTAATATATGTATCGTTCAAGTTATATAAACATGTATCATTTGATACAAATATAACATTTGTATTTGTATGATTTAACATTTGTATTTGTATAATTATTTATTTGTATTGTTCAATTTGTATCATTAAAACACAATTCGTATCAATGAATATAATTACAAGTGTTCAGATAAAGAAAAATATCAATTATTTTTCAACTGCTTAATAATACAAATGATGTCAACTATAAATTCAAATACAAATAAATGAAAATACAAATATAAATACAATATGCTATCAACTTATAAATACAAATACAAGATAATTCTTTAAAAATACAAGTGCATCAACGAAAATAAAACACAATTACAAATGCAAATAAAATAAAATCACAAAATACAAAGACAATATGCACTCAACTATAAAATATAAATACAAAACAGTTATTTAAAATATAAGTGTGAATTGTATAAAATATAAATGATCGTGCGAACTATAAAATACAAATACAAGTGTGAACTATAAAATATAAAAATGAACTATAATATATAATTACATATAAAAATACAAGTGCGAACTATAAAGTACAAATACAATTATATCAATAAATATAAAAATATAAATAATTATGTGAATACAAATACAATAAGCGATTGTGGTAGTTTCATTATCATTCACTACTTGTGTTCGACGTACAGTGGAGGACTCAGAATTTTTACTAAGGGAATTCAGAAGTAAACATACGAATTAACCGAAGTTAGTTCAACGTCAACTATATAAACAATGAAAAAAATTTAATCATGTATAAATAATATAATTTTCTATTGAAGAAAATTTGGATGAACCCCCTAAACTAAAGGTGGCTTCGAGAGAAAAATGTAACAAAGAAAACAAAAAAAAAGAAAATAGAAGCTAGAGATGGTGGGGGGGGGGGGGCTAAAAGAAAGAAGCAAAGAAAAAAGAAAAAAAAAGAAAAAAAGAAAAATAGCAAAAAATTAACAAGAAAAAGAGGGAAAAACACAAAAAAAAATTAAGAAAAAATAAAAATGAAAACAAATAAGAAAGAAAAATAGAAGTTAGAGGTAGAAGATGAAAAAACGAAAACAGAAAAAAGAAATGAGAAATAGAGGGTTGAGATAGAAGAAAGGAAAAACAAACTAAAAAGAAGAATGAAAAAAGAAGTATATGAATTATAATTCTGAAAGTTAGACTACAAACACTTCTATTTTGTTGAAACATAAGCTATTTTTTATAAGCACCCTTTAAAATAATTATTTTTTTATATTTTATTCTTAATCATGTATTTTCTAAAATTATTTTTTCAAACCTAAAACTAAAAGCCCAGATTTTGATATCAAACATTAGTTCGTTTGGCAAGCAAGCGAAGGATATAAAAACCGTAAAAGAACCTACCAATCCATCAAGGGAAAATACATAATTTCACCCCTGAATTTATCCGCATAACTTACTTTATACCCTAAACTACACGGGTAATTATTTACTCCCCTCAACAACTTTCAACTAAATTTTATATAACCCGAATAGGCTGACGTGACAAAAATTATAAATATAGCGCGTTAAGGCAAGAAAAATTGAAAAAAATAAGTGGAACCACTTCTTATTTCCAACAACCACCTTTATCTTTCTCATACCCCGCCACCCTCTCTCTTCTCCTTCCTCTCTTCTTACCATCTGCAATCAAATATATACCAAAATATTTTTTCATCCCTAATCAAATATATATCAAAATATTTTTTTCATGTGAATTTTTGCGATATACAAAATAAACTTCAAGAAGATTTAATTTATTCCATCGAAATCAATTTTCCTTAACCACCATAAACTTACAACCACCACATCAAAATCTCCACTTGTAACTTTTCATCAATCTTTCATGGCTCCAAATCATTCATTTTTGGTATATCTGATTATTCAAAAATAATAGAAAGTTCAGTATCTCTAATTTTTCTAAGTTTCATCTTTAATTGTTCAATTAATACTTGATGTTCCCACAATATTTTCAATTTGTTTGCATCTTCATTTCTTGATTTGACATTTTCTGAATCGCCAAGTTGCTTGTAAAAATCATCTAAAGAAATTGAATAGAACAGTTTTTTTTTTTGCAAAAATGACAATCACTCCAAATTTGACAAAAGTATTTTACTTTTCTCTATCTCTAATTTTCAAATTAGAACTCAAAATCTTTCGCATTACGATTGTAGTTTTTCAAAAATCAAATTCCAATGATTTAAGTGTAGAATCAAACTAATGAATCTAAAAAAATGGTGATTCTGAATTCTGAAGGTGGGGTGAGGAGGAAAATGAGATTTTTCAAATGAAGAAAAAAAAATAAGATAGAGTTGAAGAAGAAAATTTGGGGTTTTCAGAATGGGGGTGGGGGTGGGGGTTGTAAAGAAGAAAAAATAAGGTAGCTTTTTTTCTTTTTATAACATCTATATATATTATAAAGCAGAGGACGAAGCATGAGAAGAAGTCAAGTGGCAGAATAAGAATAAGTCACTTGGCAGGTTTAAGGCAAAAGATAATAATATTGTAATAAAATTTTTAATTAAGAAAATAGACATATTTAAATTTAAAAATATTAGATTTTTCAAAAAAATTATCATTGACTTAAAACTAGAAATGTAACATTTAAGAGTTCTAAATGAACTCTTCTTATTCATAAACTTATTCCATTCAATAATTTAAAATTTATTCAAATATTAAATAAAGTTAATAATATTAATACTAATAATAATATTAACAATAATAATCGTAGTAGTTTTAATTAGTAGTAGTAGTGTTAATTATTCTTTTGTTTAGAAAAAACGTAGAAGTAGTGGTGTTATTAATAATACTAATATATATATATAGAGAGAGAGAGAATATTAAAAAAAACGTTATCCTTTGTTACAAGACAAAAAAAAGATTTTTATTAGCTTAAAAATGTTAAAACATGGTTGAAGAATTCTAAATAGGCTTTTACTCTTTCATTAACTTATATCTTTTAAAATTTAAATGCTATAAGAAAATATATATGAATTTAATTTATTAAATATTAAATAAAATATAAAAATATAATAATAATAGTAATATTATTATTAACAATAATAATATTGTAATAATAGATTTTAAATAAGGTATTACATATATTTGAATTTGAAAATCAAGCTTTTAGAGGAAAAACAATCATTAGCATAAATCTAGGAATCTATAATTGAAGAGTCCTAAATAACCTCTAACTATTTTATAAACTTATCCTCTTCAAATGTTATTAAAATATAGTTAAATATTAAATAAAAAGATAATAAATAATATCTATATATGTAATTGAATTTTGTCTTAAAAGTTGTTACGTGATTTTTTAATATCTTGCCACTTGGCTTCTTGTATTGCTTTTAGTTTTGTTTATATATATACTAGTATACGTATCCGTGCGATGCATGGATAATGTTAAAATAATATTTTTAATTATTTTATATTGACATATCTCGTTCAAGCATGCTAAGTCATATTGCCTTTAAAAAATTTAATTATTATATTATTTATCAAGAAAAAATATAATTTAGAAAAAAAAAATCTAACCCTAAACATCTCCACCCTGCCCCCTCTTCAATTTTAAATTAATAAATTATTTAATATTAAATAATTATTAATTTTGTTGTTGGGCTTTTACCTTTATAATTTTAATAAATTAAGATATGTAATTACACCTTCATTTAATTTTTTTATTTTTTTATTTTAATCTATCAATTCAACTTCAACAACTAACTAATTTTTTTTAAAAGAGATTTCATCTTTCAATTTCATTTCAAAACACTTAATTGTATTAATTACAAAAACTCTAATTTCAAAATTTAAATTTCACCAGTTTCAATTCAATAAACAAAGCACATATAATTTAATATTTTAAAAATAAATTCAAATAAAGTTTAATTGCTCATAATTTTTTCATTGTTTGATTTTATCATTAATATTTTTAAGCATTTTATTTGTACGTATTCTTATATCTTCTAAATAAATTTAATTAAATTCTCTCATACCACTCTAAAAATCATCTATCCCCCTCACTTCCCCAATTTTTATTTTATTTTTTTAACTTTTAAGTTTTTTTTCTTGCCCTACCCAACCCCCTGCCTCGAACTCGCCCTCCTGCCTCCTCCCAACATCTATTATTTATTTTATTTTTTTAAAAAAGACTGTTTTTCTTAACACCACCGACCTCACCATGAAACCCCCCCCCCCCCCAATCTACACACACAAAAAAAAATATTTATAGAAAAAAAATTAAAAAATTTTTAACCCCAAAAGAATTTAAAACTCTTTAATTTATATTTTTAAAGAATTTTTTTTTCTATCACACCCCAACTAAACCTACATTCACCACCCCCAACCCTCCACCCACCTAGACCACCCCTTACACCATTTCCATCTATTCCAATTCATTCTGATTATATCTATCTCTTTGTTACTATTCATTTTTATTGTTCAGTATTACAATACATATATGCTTTTAGGAAAAAAATTTTATTTGCATCACGAACAAAAAATATAAGTAAGAAATAATTTATTTTCTTAAAAAATATTTTTCATGAAAATTATATTCCTTCATAATGAACGCATCCATAAAATCACTAAAAAACTCTATGATAAAAGATAAGAATGATGGTACACAAAATCTTGAATTAATTTTTTTTTGGTAAACAGGAAATATTATATATAAATAATAGTATTTTTGTAACGAAATATTTATCAGATCAAAAAAAAAATTAACAGTACTCTTTTGTAGAACTAAAAACATGTTTGTTTTGTAGCTTAAAATGATCAAAATCATGAATCTAAATTGTAAAAATAGATGAAAAGTATGATATATAATTATTATACAAAATATTGTTTGTGATGAGATCATGAATATCTACATATTACAGTTTTTAGATAATTTAGTACACAATAAAGTATGCAATGCATGTATATACGTTGTTCAAAAATGTCAAAAGATTGACTTTTACAAATTTAAGAAAACACAGATTGATTAAAGTGGTGTACCTTGAACATTAATGGAGGAATATGAAGATAAAAAATGATATTTTTTCCTGCACATAAAAAAGTAAAATGCTAAATCAAATATAGTTTTTAAAATATGGAGAATTAAAAAATGCAGTAAATGAATTCATGAATTCAACTTTCATTTAAATTCAAATTCAAATACTATCATAATTATCTACTTTATTAGTCTTCCTTATCCTTCCTTTTTTCAAATGTAATACATAGTTATCTTATCTATATATTTGAATTGAGATAAATATTTGAAATTAATGAGATAATAATGATAATTTTTAAAATTATCATTTTACATTTAATATGTAAATATATTTTATAGCATTTAAAAATTATAAATTTATGTATTTACTACTTTCCACACACGATTTTCTAGTTTTAAGATAATGAAAATATATTTTTTTTTAAATCTACAAACCTATTTTTTTTACATTAAAATATTATTTTTTAAAATAATAATAATAAAATTTTATCTTCAATAACGTATTATTATTATTATTGTTATTATTATTATTATTATTATTATTATTATTATTATTATTATTAAATATTTAGAGTTTATCTAGGACTCTTCAACTATGATATCTAGGTTTAAGTTAATAAAAATATTTTATTTTTATTTTAAAGTATTATTATTTTCAAATTCAAACATATAATAAAACAATTATTAAATAGTTAGGGTTAATTTAAGACTCTTCCAACTATGATTGCTAGATTTAAGCTAATAGAAATCTTTTACTTTTCTTTTAAAGTATTATTATTTTCAAAGTCAAATATATAATAAAATAATAATTAAATAGTTAGAGTTTATTTATGACTCTTCAACTATGATTGCTAGGTTTAAGCTAATAAAAATCTTTTTTTTTTCTTTTAAGGTATTATTAGTTTCAAATTCAAATATATAATAAATATTTTATTATATTTTCAAATTCAACTAATTATAAAGATTTTATTACAATACTTTTAAACTTGTCCTAAAAACTGTCACGTGGCTTCTTAACATTTTGCCACGTAGCTTCTTCTAGTGCCTCATTCTCTGCTTTATAATATACTAATATTCGTACCTGCGCGATGCACGGATTATTTCAAAAGAAAAAAGAAAAGCAATGAGAGATAATTGTAACAATTTTTATGCATTTGTTTTATCATCTTGTGCGGAGTTGTTTACTATATTATTTTTAGTTAATATTTTACTTATAATTTAAATAAGTTTTTTTAACTACTTATATTTTATTTTCAGTATTATTTATTGAATTTTAATTTTAATTGTTGATATTACCTACCTATGAATTTAAATTATATATTTTCTTATAAAATATTATAAATGAATAAAGTATAGTACTTGTTGAATGAAATTACAAATGTAGTTATATTTATATATTTTTATTAAATATTAAAAATTAATAAAATATAGTACTTGATGAATGAATTGCAATTGTGATTATATTTATCCAAAAACATTCAAATATTTTGAGTTGATAAATATTTAATTATATCTTACTTTCTAATGCAATATACCTAACACAAAATTAAATTATATAAATCCAACTATTTAATAATATTTTAAATATGCTTCTTGAACTTTTCAGTGTTTGATTATTGTTACTTTTATCTTATTTAGTAAGATTCCAGTAACATAATCTTATTTATATAGGATGATTTTTTCAATAATTTAAGAGATTTTCTCATCTCAAATTCAGATAAATCTTATTCATTTATACTTTTACACAAAAAGACTTATTTATATTTTTAATTTTTTTTTCGTATGTATCATTAATTTGTTATTTTTTTCCACGTGTTCTTTAAAAACTATTTTTCCCACTTAGGTCATTTCTATTATCATCTTTTAATATTATGTAAATGAATATAAAGTTTTATAATTTTATATTTTGATTTTTTCTTATTATACTTTTATTCCATTAATCAATATTCTTTTATTATTAAAATTCAACAAATATAATTTTAATTATATAAGAAATTTAATCTCATCCAATTAGAAATAGAAATTAGGATATTGTCATTTTGTTATAACATTTAACAACTTTTAAGCATGATTTTTGTAGGCTGGATCCACAATTGCTTGAAGTTGTCTCGTAAATTGCTATAATTATAATCTAGAAAATAAGATGATTAAAGAAACTCATTTCAATTGTATCTGATCTACCGTTATTTTTTTATTTATTAATTTAGTTTATATTATCCAAAACAAAGAATACAATTTTTTGAAAATGCAACCCTATATATGCATCTTATAATTTATATACTTGTTAGTTCGAGTCGAGAAATATTTTGCAACCGATTAGATCAATTCCCATTTGAATAAACTAAAGGAAAACCAAAGAGATGAATGAAGATTATCAATCGTCATTTTTTATTTTTGTATTTAACCTTTTCAAATAAGTTAATAAAATCTTGTTTCTTCACCATGTTCACACTTCAATTCATATAATTTGCTAGGAAACTCACTTCAATTCATATAGTTCTAGTTCGCTAGGAAACTCAACATATTAGAGCGCACATGTAGATAAAATGTTGATAACACTCATTATACTTTAAGCAATAGAAAAAAAAAAAAAAGACAACACTCATTATTCTAAATTAATGTAATTTTGAAAGTTGGGGGAAAAAGAAAGATATAACATCGTCTTCATATGTTCCTATAAACATAATTAGAATCATTAATCCTTTTTCTGTGATAGCATAACAAAAAAAAAAATAACAAAAAAATACGCATGAGCCCTTGATAGTTATTTAGAGAAATTGATGAGCATTATCTATAAAATAATTTATCCGTGATAGGTATATCTGTTTCAAAAGATAAATTAATGTTAATTATAAATAATAATAAAATAAAAAAATTAATTAATCATAAAAAATATATTGGTAGTTATTCAAAGAATCTGATAAGCATTACTTGGTGATATGTTAATTTAATTTTATATATATATATATAAAGATTAGGAAGTTATAACTCTACTCCAACTCAAATTTCATTTAAATTTGAAATTCAAATATCATATCAATTTAGGTGATTATATTTAAAAGATATTATTATCATACTTCTATATACTACGTACTAATACTGACTAATGCTTCTATTACTACTACTACTGATTATATAGATATATAAGAGAGATTAAGAAAATAGAACTCCATTCCAATGTAAATTTCATCTTAGTTCAAATTCAAATCACACATAATATCTATTTGTTAAAAGATGATCAATTTATTATTCTTCCTTATTTATATTTTTTTCAAATATGATGCATACTTATCTTATAATGTATATATTTGAATTAAGAGAAATATTTGAAATCAAAATGATTAATCTGCATATTTTTAAAAAAAAAATTAGCAAGTTTTTTTTTTACTTTTTCCTTATATCACCATAACTATGTACTACCACTACTGCAATTTGTTTTTTAATTATCATCACCATCATCATTATTATTATTAATGATAGTATTTTTTATCTTTAATTTTTAATATATAAATAAATAAATTCAACTATATTTTATATTATTATTTATTTATAGATTATTATTATTATGAAATAGTAAGAGTTCAAATTCAAAATTGAATGTGATGTCAATTTGTTAGAAAGATAAGATTTTAAATATTATGATTATCTTATAGTTTGAATGTGGTGTGAATTTGTTAGAAAGATAAGATTTTAAAATATTATAATTATCTTATAGTTTAAATTCAAGATTCTAATTTACTATTGTTATTATTTTACTTTTAATTTTAAATCTTTCAATTATTTTCTTTTAAAATACGTGTTTGATTAAATGGGGCACTAAACCAATACTAAAAATCTCCACAATCTTAACTAATGCATTTTATTTTTTGAATTTTAAAATTAATAACTAAAACATTCCTAATAATTCTCCACAACAACGTGATGAATTTTCTTGTGTTTCGTCCTCTGCTTTATAATATATATATATAGAGAGAGAGAGATAACTATGTATTACCACTACTGTAATTTATTTTTTAATTATTATTATTATTAATGGTAATATTTTTTATCTTTAATTCTTAATATATAAATGAATAAATTCAACTATTTTTTATATTATTATTTATTTATAGATTATTATTATTATGAAATAGTAAGAGTTCAAATTCAAAATTAAATGTGATGTCAATTTGTTAGAAAGATAAGATTTTAAAATATTATGATTATCTTATACTTTGAATGTGATGTGAATTTGTTAGAAAGATAAGATTTTAAAATATTATGATTATCTTATACTTTGAATGTGATGTCAATATGCTAGAAAGATAAGATTTTAAAATATCATAATTATCTTATAGTTTAAATTTAATATTCTAATTTACTATTGTTATTATTTTAATTTTAATTTTAAATCTTTCAATTATTTTCTTTTAAAAAAACGTTGATTAAATGGGGCATTAAACCAATCCTAAAAAATCTCCATAATCTTAACTAATTCATTAATTTTTGAATTTAAAATTAATAACTAAAACATTCCTAATAATTCTCCACAACAACGTGATGAATTTTATTTTTTAAAAGTTAATACTAATAAGTATCCCCAAATTTTATCCAACACTTTAAAATTTACCCTATTAGATATTTTAATATTATATACTTAAAAGTTACTCAGACCTCTTTTTACGTCTATCTTTTTGGTTGAAAAGATCCACCGATTATTTTTTAGAGCTTAGTTAGGACTCTTTTTTTTTTCCTCTTTTATTTTCAAATTCAAATTTTAATATTCTTTAATACAAAATTTTTATTACAACACTTAATAATTTTGTCCTAAGAATTGCCACGTAACTTAACAATTGCTTGCCACGTGGCTTCTTCTTTTGATTCATTGTAACACCCCGTATTCAAGTACGTGTATTGGCGTATTCAAGTACGTGTATTGGTCTTATTTATATGGAATTAATTTTTTTATTTTATTTATACCGGAACTTGCCCGTCGATGGTTCCATACGAAGGTTATTGAATAAGCTTTCCAACGATATAAAGATTTCCAAAAATGAAAGATCTTTGAGTTTTCTTTCCAATGCAATTAGTTTCATCCAAATCCAACCTCTGAGTAAGGAGTTATACTCGTTTTCCTTCAGCCTATCAAAATAGATTTTTAGGGTCAACTTCAAACGACCATAACTCCTTGTACAGGACGAACTGGGTCGCCTACTTTATATGAAATGAAATACCTTTGAATTATCCTTCCAACGATACCAATTTCATCCAAATCCAATATTGGAACAAAGAGTTATGGTCGATCTACTTTAGCTTATCAAAACAGTCCACCAAAGGATAGATTTGACATTATTTAAATTATAAAGGCATTTTGGTCAGTTCCTATTATATTATGGATGGGAATATGTGTATATATACATGTATATGAGTTCTAAAAATCATTTTCATCATCAATCATTGAGAAAGAACAAACTCTAGCCAAATTTGAACTTTAAATTACTTTTGATTCAACCGTAGAAATTCCAAAGTAATCCGATAACTGCGTTTGTCATCTCGAGAGCTTCGAACGGAACCTATTATTTGTGCAAACAGGATTACATAATCAAGAGGTGAATTCTAAGGTATGAATATTGTTTGCCTTTGTTCTTTTCCATATGTATATGTGTGATAGAGGATTATATGTATTGGTTGTTATTGAAAGGTGATGAAAATAGGGTTAGGGACTATTTTGCATAGTTTGGTTGTATTGAATTGTGGAAGGTGGATATGGTAATTGAGTTATGAAAGGTGGATATGGTAATATACTATTGAATTGATGATTATTTATGTCTATGGCTCAATTCAATAACATGTGATCTATAATGGTTTTGTATGATGTCCTACGTTACCAATGAACTTGTTTCCACCCTACAAGATGTCAAGACATTCCAATACTTACTTGTCTTCCAAATCTTACATGTTTATTGTACTAATGAATGTCAGAAGGTATCCGGTTACTCAAACAAGATCCATGTGCTATTAATGACTCCAAAACGTTTCATTGATATACCAATAAGTTCCTACTTCATTGTTATGGCATTGATGATTCCAAAAAACTTTATTGATGTGCCAATGAGTTCTTACTTCATTGTTATTACATTGATGGTTTATTTATATGTCTCTTATTGATGTATCATTGTTTCAAAGTATCAAAAATACGATGGCGACCGAAATAACAATCTTAAAGATTAATTGAACTAAGTGATGGAAGTTCTCTCTTATCGGGTGGTATCCCAGGGGCATAAGCCTATCATGGGTCGATCCCTATTTATGTGTTTATGGGTGGTATCCCAAGGGCATAAGCCTATCATGGGTCGATTCCAGTTGATATGTACTGGAGGCAGCCTAATGGTCACAGTACAGTACAGTAATGATTACAAATATGATAAGAACGAAGGTAAAGTGATTGAATAAATACAATGCACAGGTTGTCACAAGTTCTAGTAAGTGTAGTCCACTCCTATTACGATTTATTCACTTGTTTCTGATTTCTATTGAGCTCCTATATCATATGTGATTATCTACAACTTTACATACTCAGTACATAATTCATACTGACATCCCCCACAGGGGACCTGCATTTCATGCTGCAGGCACAGGTATCTCAGCTCATACACCGCACAAGTAGGAGCCAGGATATCCAGCTGCTTTTGGTGAGCTCCAGTTTGCTTTGGGGCTTTTCGTGTCATATCCAGTCACTTTTGGTATTGTATAGAAGTTACTTATATGGTGGGATGTGTCCCGACCTTAGTTAAACTCCATGTATTATCTAGAGGCTTTGTAGATCTAATGTACAGTCAAGGTGGTGTTTTGTTAATAGACGTGATTACTCCAACGGCCAAGTATTGTATATACATATATATGTGTGCTCGAGCTTATACAGGTGATTATTTTCTTTTATATGCGACATGATGCTGTCCGAATTTTGGGTTGTCATAGAGGTATGCATGGGAAGTATAAGGTTATGAGCTGGTTCTCCCGGGCCTCCTCGGTTACGGGTGCCAGTCCGCCCCAATAGGATTTGAGGCGTGACAAAAGTGGTATCAGAGAAGTTCATCCTAGTGAGTCTACAAAGCCATGTCTACGTAGAGTCTTGTTTATCAGTGTGTCGTGCACCGCATCTATAAACAGGAGGCTATGGACATTTAGGAATTGTTTCTTTTCTTCATGTCTTAGATCGTGCAATAGAGCCTATATTGTATATGAAGTCATAGGTGACCACTGAATCTATTTGTTTCTCTTATTATAGTAATGATGCCGGTTACCAAAAGCAAGAATACCAGCAAGCAAGTAGATATGGCTGCTAGAGAGGAGACTAGTAAGTCACCTACTATACCAGCTAATCAAAGTGAGGCTCCAGCTGAGCATGCATCAGAAACTTTTTCCACTCCGGAAGAAATAATGAGGAGGAGAACTATATCCCCAGAGCCACCTATTAATGTTGTTGATCAAGATCTTAGAAATGCAGTGCAACTTTTGACTCGTATAGTTGCTGGGCAAGCTCAAGGGCAAGTTATTCCTACCACGGGTCCTAGTGGTATAGATAGGGCGGCTAGCCTTCGATCACAGGATTTTTTTAAGATGGATCCTCCCACTTTTACTAGATCAGATCTTAACGAGGACCCACAGAACTTTATTGATCAAATTCAAAGGGCCTTAGATATTATGCATGTAACGGGTAGAGAGACAGTGGAGTTAGCAGTGTATAGATTTAAAGAGGAGGCTATATATTGGTACGAGGACTGGAAATGATCTAGGGGTATTGATGTACCCCCAACTACTTGGAAAGAGTTCAAAGAGGCATTTCTTGATCATTATCTTCCATTCGAGATTCATCAGGCCCGTGCAGATCAGTTTTTAAATCTTCGTCAGGGAAATATGAGCGTGAGGGAGTACAGTCTCTGATTTAATTTCTTGTCGAGATATGCTCCTAATGTTGTAGCTACTATGGATGACAGAGTTCATCAATATGTGGATAGGCTAGATCCATATTTGGTTAGAAATTGTACTATTACCGCTTTGAACAAAGATATGGACATAGCGAGGATCCAAGCTTTTGCATAGAAAATAAAAGATCAGAGGCAGAGGAGAAGAACACAGGAATTAGAAAGAGGATATTCCAAGAGGGCTAGATCTACAGGGCAGTTCATGGCATCCCAGGGAGGGTTCAGACCACAGTTTTCTGCTAGACTACCTAGGCCAGTATCTTTTTATTCTACAGCTAATGCCTCACCACAGTTCCAAAGGTCCAGAGAAAATCAATTTGGGCACAGAAGTGAGAGTTAGAGTTCACAGACAGTGAGGTACCAAGGGCAAGGGAATATGAGCCAATCGAAACCTTCTCGAGAGCCATGCAATAAATGTGGAAGGTATTATTTGGGCGCATATCGGCTGGGGACCAATGTTTGCTTTTGGTGCGGTATATCGGGTCATATGATGAGAGAATGCCCATGAAGGGGCATAGGGGGTATGGCACGACCTACGGGGTAATTTGTTGCATCATCATCATCGATGCCTTATTCAGGAAGGGGTGCGCAACCAATGGGTCGTGTTAGAGGTGATAGAGGAGCCATGAGTTCTAGCGGGGCTCAAAATCATATGTATGCTCTAGCGGATCGACAGAATTTAGAGGCTTCCCCAGATGTGGTTACGAGTACGTTGTCTATCTTTTCATTCGATTTATATGCCTTAATTGATCCTGGTTCTACATTATCTTATGTTACTCCATTGGTTGCTGGAAAGTTTGAAAGAATACCCGAACTGTTAGTTAATCCATTTAAAGTGTCTACACCGGTTGGGGAATCTATTATAGCTAGAAGGGTTTACCGAAATTGCATAGTAACTGTTTGTGGTCGTGATACGATGGCTGATCTTATGGAGTTAGAAATGGTAGATTTTGATGTTGTAATGGGTATGGACTGGTTAGCGTCTTGTTATGCCATAATTGATTGTTGCACGAAAAAGGTATATTTCCATTTTCCAAATGAATCAGTCCTTGAATGGAAAGGTGAAATTAGTGCGCCAAGAGGTAGATTTATTTCTTATTTTAAGGCAAGAAGAATGATTTCCAAGGGATACATATATCATTTAGTTAGAGTAAGGGATACAGAAGCGGAGCCATCAACTCTTCACGCTGTTCTGGTGGTAAATGAATTTTCTGATGTATTTCCTGAAGATCTTCTAGGTTTGCCTCCTGAACGAGAAGTAGAGTTTGGTATTGATGTAATACCAGGCACCCAACCAATCTTTATTCCTCCGTATAGAATGGCCCCAGCAGAATTACGAGAATTGAAAGAGCAATTGAAAGATTTGCTAGAGAAGGGATTCATAAGGCCTAGTATGTCCCCCTGGGGAGCACCAGTGTTATTTGTGCGCAAAAAGAATGGCTCGCTGAGGATGTGTATTGATTATCGGCACTTGAATAAGGTGACTATTAAGAATAAATATCCTCTCCCAAGAATTGATGATTTATTTGATCAGTTACAAGGCGCCAAATGCTTTTCTAAGATTGATTTGAGGTCAGGTTACCACCAAGTGAGGATCAAAGAGAAGGATATACCCAAGACAGCGTTCCGAACATGGTATGGTCATTATGAGTTTCTAGTTATGTCATTTGGGATAACAAATGCACTCGCAAATTTTATGGATTTGATGAATAGGGTGTTTAAGCCATTCCTGGATGTATTTGTGATAGTTTTTATAGATGATATTCTAGTTTATTCTAGATCAGAAGAGGACCATTCCAATCACTTACGACAGGCATTACAGACTCTTCGTGATTGTAAGCTTTATGCAAAGTTCTCTAAATGTGAGTTTTGGTTAAAGTCGGTGGCATTTTTGGGTCATATTGTATCTAGTGAAGGGATAAAGGTTGATGCTCAAAAGATAGAAGCTATGAAGAACTGGCCAAGGCCCACAATGCCTATGGAGATTCGTAGTTTTCTCGGGTTGGCCGGTTATTTTAGAAGGTTTGTTAAAGGCTTTTCTTCCAGTTTAGCACCCTTAACCAAGCTAACCCATAAAGCATCCAAATTCCAATGGAATGATGCCTGTGAGAAGAGTTTTCAAGATTTAAAGAACAAGTTGATTTCTACACCCATGTTAGTACTTCCAGAAGGCACCGAAGGGTATACAGTGTATTGTGATGCTTCCAAAATTGGTTTAGGATGTGTATTGATGCAGCATGGTAAGGTAATAGCATATGCTTCTAGACAATTGCGACCACATGAGAAAAATTATCCTACACACGATCTTGAGCTGGCAGCAGTTATTTTTTCTTTACAGATATGGCGCCACTACTTATATGGGGTTCATGTTGATATATATACTGACCATAAGAGCTTGCAATATATTTTTAATCAGAAGGATCTAAATTTAAGGCAGCGGAGATGGCTTGAACTATTAAAGGACTACGATGTTGATATCTTGTACTATCCAGGGAAAGCAAATATAGTAGCTGATGCGTTAAGTCGTAAGGCTATGATGGCACCTATAGAAAGGTAAGGGATGATTAAAGATCTTCACCAGTTAGCTAGTTTGGGAGTTCGCCTTCTTGAAACTCCGGATAAAGAGCTTATCGTACATAATGCTGCGGAATCTTCATTAGTAGCTGAAGTGAAAAAGAAGCAATATGCAGATCCTATTTTATTACAGCTTAAGGAGAACGTTCAGAGTGGTACGACCAAGGCATTTGAGCTTACGCGAGAAAGAGTACTTCAGTGCCAAAACCGATTGTGTGTGCCGGATGTAAACGGGCTAAGAAAAAAGATTATGACAGAGGCATATTGTTCAAGATATTCCATTCATCCAGGATCAACCAAAATGTATCAAGATTTGAAAGATATGTATTGGTGAAATGACATAAAGAAGAGCATTGCAGAATTTGTAGCTGAATGTCCAAATTGTCAAAGAGTTAAAGTTGAGCACCAAAAACCCAGAGGTTATATGCAATGCATTGATCTTCCAAGCTGGAAGTGCGACATGATCAACATGGATTTCGTTATTGGTTTGCCTCATACATCCCGGAAGTTTGATTCTATATGGGTGATTGTTGATAGGTTACCAAATCCGTATATTTTCTACCAGTTAGGACCACTAACACAGTTGAAAAGTATATGAAGTTGTACATTAAAGAGATAGTTCAATTACATGGAGTGCCAATCTTTATTATATCAGATCGGGGAACCCAATTCACCGCAAATTTTTGGAAGTTTTTTCAGAGGTGTTTGGGAACACAAATGAAGTTGAGTACAACTTTTCACCCTCAAACAGATGGAAAAATAGAACGTACCATCCAAACACTTGAAGATATGCTACGAGCTTGTGTAATAGATTTTAAGGGCAACTGGGATGATCATTTACCTCTTATTGAGTTTGCCTACAATAATAGCTATCATTCAAGTATCAAAATGGCACCATATGAAGCTTTATATGGAAGAAAGTGTAGATCACCAATAGGATGGTTCGAAGTGGGTGAAACTCTTTTGTTTGGACAGGATCTTGTTTATCAAGCCATAGAGAAGGTTAAAGTAATTTAGCAACGACTGAAAATAGCCCAAAGTCGACACAAGTCATATGCGGATAGTAGAAGAAGAGGGCTAGAGTTTTCTATAGGTGATTGGGTATTTTTGAAGGTATCACCAATAAAGGGGGTAATGAGATTTGGCAAGAAAGGGAAGTTGAGTCCATGTTATATAGGCCCGTATAAGATCACTCGAAGGTTTGGACAAGTTGCATATGAATTAGAGCTACCCCAAGAGCTCTCATCAGTACATCCGGTATTTCATGTGTCAATGCTTCGAAAGTGCATCGGAGATCCATCACATATCACTTCTACTGAGGATGTGCAAGTTGCGGAAGATCTTACCTATGAGGAAGTGCCTATTGCTATTCTAGATCGCCAAGTTAAGAAGATAAGAAATAAAGAGATAGCATCTGTGAAAGTACGTTGGAGAAATCGTCAAAGGGAAGAAATTACATGGGAAGCTGAGGAAGCAATAAAATCTAAGTACCCTCATTTGTTCAAAGATGAAGAGGAAGTTCAAGAAACGGAGTTAGAACATTAACAAGTAAGTTTTTTTTTATATATGCATAGTATTTATGTGATGATGTGAATGTTAATGATGGACTTGAACTTGTTTCGGTTGAATAACTACGCTAACATTCCAGGACGAATGTCCTAAAGGGCGGAAGGATGTAACACCCCGTATTCAAGTATGTGTATAGGCGTATTCAAGTACGTGTATTGGTCTTATTTATATGGAATTAATTTTTTTATTTTATTTATACCGAAATTTGCCCGTCGATGGTTCCATGCGAAGGTTATTAAATAAGCTTTTCAATGATATACAGATTTCCAAAAATGGATAGGTTTCGAATATAATCGAGCGCATTCAAAACTATAAAATGGTGGCTGGGATATTTGGGAATAGTAAATGTGCAGGAAAATTTCCTGCACACAAACTACTGAGGCCAGCCGAATTTTTGGGTCAACTTCGAATGATCATAAATCCCTTAATATAATAAACTGGGAGAGCTGCGACCTATGAAAAGAAATATCTTTAAGTATTATTTCCAATGCAATTAGTTTCATCCAAATCCAACGTCTGAGTAAGGAGTTATACTTGTTTTACTTCAGCCTATCAAAATAGATTTTTAGGGTCAACTTCAAACGACCATAACTCCTTGTACAAGACGAACTGGGTGGCCTACTTTATATGAAATGAAATACCTTTGAATTATCCTTCTAACAATACCAATTTTACCTAAATCCAATATCGGAGCAAAGAGTTATGGTCGATCTACTTTAGCTTGTTAAAACAGTCCACCAAAGGACAGATTTGACATTATTAAAATTTTAAAGGCATTTTGGTCATTTCTTATTATATTATGGACGGGAATATGTGTATATATACATGTATATGAGTTCCAAAAATCATTTTCATCATCAATCATTGAGAAAGAACAAACTCTAGCCAAATTTGACTTTTAAATTACTTTTGATTCAACCGTAGAAATTCCAAAGTAATCCGATAACTGCGTTTGTCATCTCGAGAGCTTCGAACGGCACCTATTATTTGTGCAAACAGGATTGCATAATCAAGAGGTGAATTCTAAGGTATTAATATTGTTTGCCTTTGTTCTTTTCCATATGTATATGTGTGATAGAGGATTATATGTATTGGTTGTTATTGAAAGGTGATGAAAATATGGTTAGGGACTATTTTGCATGGTTTGGTTGTATTGAATTGTGGAAGGTGGATATGCTAATTGAGTTATGGAAGGTGGATATGGTGATATACTATTGAATTGATGATTATTTATGTCTATGGCTCAATTTGGTTTATGGATTGGTTGAAAGGATAAATGAATCCAAACTTGATATTAGAGAATGTTGTATGAATATGCATGGCATGTGAATGTAATTGGAGTATAAGAGAGTTAAAGTGACACCCTTTATGGTGTAATTAAGGCTTACTACTTAACCACTAGTTTGGTGAATTCAAATAATTGAATTGTGATGTTTGGTCGCTAATACTAGATTGCTATATATGTTCATTGTAGATAAGTAATCCGAAAAGATGGGAAGTCCATTTGGGACTAGTATTGAAGGTTGACAGTCAGGTATGTAAAGTATACTCTATACCATATCTTTGGCATGAAAGCGAACAATTGTTCTATTAAGAAAGTTTCCAAAGTTATTCAATAACATGTGATCCATAATGGTTTTGTATGATGTCCTACGTTACCAATGAACTTGTTTCCACCTTACAAGATGTCAAGACATTCCAATACTTACTTGTCTTCCAAATCTTACATGTTTATTGTACTAATAAATGTCAAAAGGTATCCGGTTACTCAAACAAGATCCATGTGCTATTAGGGACTCCAAAATGTTTCATTGATATACCAATAAGTTCCTACTTCATTGTTATGGCATTGATGATTCCAAAACACTTCATTGATGTGCCAATGAGTTCTTACTTCATTGTTATTGCATTGATGGTCTATTTTTATGTCTCTTATTGATGTATCATTGTTTCAAAGTATAAAAAATGCGGTGGCGACCGAAATAACAATCTTAAAGATTAATTGAACTAAGTGATGGAAGTTCTCTCTTATCGGGTGGTATCCCAGGGGCATAAGTCTATCATGGGTCGATCCCAGTTGATATGTACTGGAGGCAGCCTAATGGTCACAGTACAGTACAGTAATGATTACAAAGATGATAAGAACAAAGGTAAAGTGATTGAATAAATACAATGTACAGGTTGTCACAAGTTCTAGTAAGTGTAGTCCACTCCTATTACGATTTATTCACTTGTTTCTGATTTCTATTGAGCTCCTATATCATATGTGATTATCTACAGCTTTACATACTCAATACATATTTCGTACTGACGTCCCCCACGGAGGACCCGCATTTCATGCTGCAGGCACAGGTACCTCAGCTCATACACCGCACAAGTAGGAGCCAGGATATCCAGCTGCTTTTGGTGAGCTCCAATTTGCTTCTGGGCTTTCCGTGTCATATCCAGTCACTTTTGGTATTGTATAGAAGTTAGTTATATGGCGGGGTGTATCCCGATCTTAGTTAAACTCTGTGTATTATCTAGAGGCTTTGTAGACCTAATGTACAGTCAAGGTGGTGTTTTGTTAATAGACGTGATGACTCCAACGGCCAAGTATTGTATATACATATATATGTGTGCTCGAGATTATACAGGTGATTATTTCCTTTTATATGTGACATGATGCTGTCCGAATTTCGGGTTGTCATAGAGGTATGCATGGGAACTATAAGGTTATAAGCTGGTTCTCCCCGGCCTCCATGGTTACGGGTGCCAGTCCGCCCCAATAGGATTTGAGGCGTGACATTCGTCCTCTGCTTTATAATATATATATATATATATATATATAGATATAGAGAGAGAGAGAGAGAATTTTTAGAGCTTAGTTAGGACTCTTTTTTTCTCTCTTTTATTTTAAAATTTTAATATTCTTTAATACAAATTTTTTATCACAACACTTAATAGTTTTGTCCTAAAGAATTGCCACGTAACTTAACAATAGCTTGCCACTTCGTCCTCTGCTTTATAATACATATATAGATTTATAAGCAAAATTAAAAACAAGACAAGAAGCCAAGTGACAAGATATTAAAAAGTCACGTGGCAACTTTTAGGACAAAATTTAATGGTGTTGTAATAAAGATTTTGAATTAAAAAATATTAAATATTTGAATATGAAAATATATTATCCTTTACTTTTTTTAAAAAAATCATCATTAGCTTGAAATTAAGAACTAACATTAAAGAGTTCTAAATGAACTCTTACTATACATTAACTAATTCCTTTTAATGTTTTAAAATATATTTATATATTATATAAAAGATAGTATTAATAATTATAACAACAACAACAACAATAAATAAATAATAATAGTAGTAGAATTAACACACGTAGTAGTAATACTCTTAGTCTACAAAAACGTAGTAGTAGTAGTAAAATAATAATAATAATATAAATAAATAAATAATAGTAATAATAATAATAGTAATAATAATAATAATATTTAAAAAAGGTGATTTGCCTTGAAAAAAGGAAATTAGAAGATTTATAATATTGAAATAAAATATTTAAAATTTTAAAATACTAAGTTTTTTGAAGAAAATAAAAAGGATATTCATTAACTTAAAATAAGGAATCAATAAATTAAGAGTCCTAGATAAACTCTAACTATATTATATTCATTATAGAATTTGAACTATATTTAAATTTGAACTAAAATAGAATTTAAATGGGAATGAAATTCTAACTTCTTAGCATCCAATAAGTTTATAATATTTACTATAATTAGAAATATATATTAGTAATAATAAAATTGAAGTAAAGTAAAAATATAATATTAATAATAATACTAACAAAGTGACAAATAAATAAATAAATTATCTAATAAATGAACTCTTACTATTTATAATCTTTTCTCTTTTAATGTTTAAAAAATATATTTAAATATTAAATAAAATATAATAATATTAATATAACTAATATTAATAATAGTAGTACACAAATAATAATAATAATAATAATAATAATAATAATAATAATAATAATAATAATATCTCATTGGAGGGAGAGACTATAAGATAAATATACATTATATTTGAAAAAGTAAGGGATAAGAAAAAAATAATAAAGGAATCTTCTTTCAATAAATTAATATAATATGTGAATTTCAATTTGAATTGAAATAGAATTCTGGCTTCTTAATTTCTCTTATATATACCTCTAGATGATTAGCTATATTCATTAATTTACTTACTGCATTCTTTATATTCTTCATTTTTAGAACTTTTTCCTCTTTTTGAAATTACATTTTCTTTTTATATACAGTAAGGATACAATATTATTTAAAGGCTAATGAGGTATAATACCTTTCTTATTTTCTTTTTTCAAATTTAGTTGGTTAAATTATTTGGTTGGAGAATAAAAAGGATGAACCATATGATGTGCCTACTGCGAGAGCTTTCTATATGCACGATGATAGGTTTCCAGATAATGTTGGTGGACACAACATAGGTACTGGACAGATTTTATGCTCACAGATAGTGAATTTGGCTATCTGAATTAATTTGAGTAATTTGTCGTTATAGCAATGTGTTTTGGAAGATATGTTTGATAATCAACAGTTGTTTTCGGAAGTTAAAGCTATATAGACTATGGAGGGGTTTTCAGAATATCCCAACTAGGTTAAACTAAGAAACAAATAATGATAGTTGAGTTAGCTCCTAAAACGTATAGACATCTACATCTCAAAAAAAATTAGAAAAGTTTGATTCTTTCCTGGCATACACAATTGTAAATCTGATTTTTATTAAAAAAAATTCATATACAAAATATTAAAGCCTACATCATATGGGTCTTTACAAACATGCGTAGTTATCGATACTAATAAGAATCTGATGGGGTGCACCAAAATTTGGTAGGAAATAAAAGTCATTCTCATGTTTCACCCTTTACAAGCTCCTAATTTTGAAAAGATGTGTTAATTGGAAGTATGGTGTAGTGAGCATCTATGTTAGAGTACCTGATTTGGTGAAAAGGGGCTACAAAGGTGAAAACTTTTTTTGGGGGGAGGGGGGGGGGGAGGAATGGAAAAAATATTCTCATTCAGATTTAGCATGATAGGTTTTACATGTTACACCTATGAGTTCATTATGAATCTTCCATCCTAATTTTTTTGGATAAGGGACTTATTTGGTTGGTTATGTATGCAAATGCTATATCAATCAATAACTTCTTTCATAATCTTCAATTTTTTTTTAAATTGAAGGTTATCATTTTTTATGAACTTGAATGTTGGATAAATCTATAAATTATTTGTGGCTAATATTTTGAACTTTGATATGAAAAGAGAACAATATACATGCATGTTGAATTATTAAAACATTCTAAACAATAAATAGAAATGGTGGGAAATTTTTATTATTTATCGCAAGATAAAATAATGAAATTCCCCTCATTATTTCAACGTTTCTTTATTTAAATAAACAAGTTTAAAAAGTAGTTTGCTACATAAAAGAAGACAGATGTGAATGAACTCTTTATGAATCTCCATATTCAAAATTATATCATAGAAAAGGATTTGACATTTTTAGTGTAATTTAAATTTAAATGTGAAAAGAACTTATTTGAACTTGACGTGAATTTTTTTTAAAATACGAAAAATAAAGTAATGATATAGATAAGATAAAATAAGAAAAGCTAAAATTTTGAATAGCGATGATATATATATATATATATATA